>NC_056744.1:156534623-156607123 GCF_019279795.1 Protopterus annectens | reverse complement strand
ACTGGCTTGGGTGGTCATGTCCACATCATCCTTTCATGGGCTCCCAACAACCTGATATACCTCCATCCACCAGTGAAGGCTTTATCAGCAGAACTATGGCATGAGCCAGCTGGGACCCCCTTCCCCCCTAGGACAGACACATCCATCCTGCATGCCTCTACTTTGTAGCATCTAAGATGCTAATTAAAATCGGGCTGCCTGAGCCATAGTTAGGGCTTCATCCCTGTACATCACCAGTACAGTCTTATTTAACTGCAAGTATTGAGAAATGTTATGTCTTTGGCTGAAATACAAATAGACAGGAGAAAACTGATCTACATGGCAATGGACGTCATGAATGAAAGAGCTCAATATTCCAACTCTAAACACAGCAAAAGAGCAATGGAAAAATCAATGATCATCCCTCATTCAACAGCTGCCTCTTGTTAGTTAAGCAAGTCACAGTACATGTTTAAATATTCTCCTCTCACTACTAGGACCAACATTTAAATCCTGCATTAATTTATTATAATTTATTTAAAATCATTCAGCTTTGATAAGACTAAAGCTAATTTTTAAGTTAGGTGTTATATGTCATAGCTGTCCTGCTATGTAAAGAGTTAGATCATGCTGAATTGAGAACTGAACACTTAACAGAAGTCATGCCATCTATGAAAGCAGATCTGTCCTGCATGTTAAACAAATCAGTAAAAACTGAAGGACACACCCAGCCAAGCTAGAATCTGCCAAGGCAATGTGTAATTCTTTAAACCTCATGTAGTGAAGGCCCATGAGATATATGCAAATGACCACTTAAGGACATAGTGTTTCAGCTACATGATTTCTGAATGCCCATGACTTTTTATTTTTTAAGTCTTTATGGGAACATTCAGGGCAGTTTAAATTCAAATCCCACTAGCTGTTCAGTGTTAAACAGATGTGAGCTGTTACAAGACACAGTGGTGGTTATAGTATGATATGTCAAAGTAGTGCTCAGTGAATCTTGCTGCACTGATTGTTATACCAAGTGATCAGTTTCTTTGGTGGAAGACAATTTTTTGCAAGTTTCTTAACAAAAGTAATTTTCTGTGGTGGAATAGAAGGCACGGCTGCTAGCATTCACCATGTCTATTGTATCCTCTTTATGTAAATAACTAGCTATGAGATCAGTGCATCCTGGGGAAAAAGAACACTTTCCCCATCACAATAACCTTGGAGTAAATGAATCAACTCTAGGTGAGTAATCAAAAATGGAGTTGTTTTGTGCTGTTTAAAAAAGTGGTTTTCTATTATGAAAATTAAATTAACGCTCTGCAAATGTGCCAAAAGTATTCCAAACCCATCATAGCTATGAAGAGTGGGGAGCAAAACTAAGTTGGGAAAGTAAGACTGAGTTTTGCTTTGATGACTGATGCAACTATCCCTAGCAAAGTATAAGAAAAAAATAAAAAAATGTAAATAAATTCTTTTCCAGCTATCAGAACATGGCATTAAATAAAGCTGAAAATGATTCTGGTACCTCGTAAAATTATTCTGCATTTAAAAGTCACAGAAATGTGTTTTGATTATTTCTTCCTGCTTACAGGATAAAAAAGCTGTCAGTGTCATACCTACCTGAGCTTTCCTGACACCACAGTAGCAACTCGATCACAGACTGCTTCAGCCCCTTCCATGTAATGTGTCGTCAGAACAGCTGCCCTCTGTTTGTTCATTAAAGCAGCTCGGATTGACCTCCTAAAACACACCACAAAACACTTCAATAATGAAAATAAATAATAACACTTTCATTTTGATACTTACTTTAGTAATCTGGTTTGGATTTATTCTTAGTTACAAAAAGATGGCTTTGTTTAAAATATAGTCACAAATACATATAGGCAATTATTTGTGCACTAAAGACTTTAGTTTGCCTAAAGCATGTCATGATTACAATTTATTTTTGAGATTCTTTGAAAGTAAAATGAAATCAAACTCGTGCTTGTGTGAAAATCAGCAGTTATGAATGAAGCTCTGAAACTTATTCTATTCAGGTTTTCCAGGTGGCTGTCCCAGACATGCTTGAGTCTCCAGACCCTATGTATATACCAAAAGCTTTGTGGAACATCCTTCTTGAAAACCAGAAAAGTCATTTCCACTTTCCAAGCCTTCTTTCTAAATGCAGACATCATGCAAAAACTTTTGACAGGTCATACAATGCATGCTATTAACATTATTACTTTTCTGCAAGTTTTGATCACATCCCACATATAGTTCTACAATGTTTGTTGTTTTCCAGATTGGAGTATCTGTTATTATGTGTTATCATGTGCATGTTTCAGTTACTAAAGATTTTACAATCTCTCTAGAAAAATGTGTGGTTATCTGGGTCAGTGAGTTAATCATTTAATCTGAGTTAATTGACACTGCAAACAGCATTTGCAGTAAAACTGAAAGTATCTACATAGTTATCAAATGAGACAGTAAAATGATAAATCCTCACTTCCAAATAAACATGAGGGGAAGATTATGCTAAATGTGAACGAAGAAGGATTGATCTATATGCAGAAATATGAGTTTACTATAAATGATCAAAGCATTCATCATTTAAAGGCTTGATGTAAAAGCAGTTTATTCAGTTGTATGGTTTAAAGTTATGAAAGATTGCATTTAATTTGTATATCTATATACCTCTCAACCTCATAGAGCAGAAATCTGGACAAAGCCATAAGTAAAAGTGGTACAAAGACCCAAAAACAGGGACAATTTTTAAACATTGCTCTTACAAACTTAGAAAGTTAATAGAATAACAGGTGTTGCATTAGCATGAATTTCCAGAAGGATATGAAGTCCAAAACTCAAATGTCTGTCATTATTTTATAACTTTAATCTTTAAAGATTTGCCACTAATTTACCACAATTTTATGAAAAATGAACCAAAATATGAGGCAAGAATCTGGATATTCTGGAAAATCAGAACAGTTGAGGGGTATGATCTATACAGGAAGAGATGGGCTGTAACACATTACTCAAGGCTAACAGTTGCCATCCACGATATATTATTTGGAATTATTCAATATATGAATATATGTGGGTCAGGAGAATTTACTCAGATGTGGAAGACTTCTTTATGTATGTATGTATGTTTGCTCGTTTGTTTATTTATTTTTGTTTACAGGGTAAAGCACTAATCAAAATCTGACCAGTTGCAGACTCAATCCAGGTTACATTTTAGGATAAGGACAAACACAGAACCAATAATAAATGATAAAAGCCAAGAGTATATACAGAGATAGATAGCAACAGTAAGGAAGACATTTGGCAATGGAGAAAAATATACATTACTGGCAAGTGTCATTATTTATATAACTCAATGTAAAATAGCTGGTAAAGTGTAAAAGAAATCCCAATCCCTCAGAGCTACACGCTCCAGGGATCTAAACCTTGTCATCACAATAAACAAAACATGCTGGAGGGATAGGTTCCGGACCCAGAGACTCCCCAGACTCTGGAATAGATTGCCTATACATGTCAAGCAGAGTGCCTCTTTGGACCTCTTCAAGAGGAACCTTGACGATTGGATGGGAGAAAGGAAATTCACCCCAGGGATCACGTCAGTCGCCCTGCTAGACAGGGGTCCAGGAAAGTAAATAATGTGGGAAGAAATAGCCAGGGAATTTTTATGGCTAGGCTTGTATAGGCCCTAGGGCTGATAGCCTAGTACCAACCTATGAACCTATGAAATAAAATTAAATATGTAGGAGTATATGATGTGCTGAATTTTGGTAGCAGCACTATATACATATTTACAAAGAATTTTGCAGGTGAATGTGAAGTAAGAACTGAGAGGAATAGGACAGATATGTTAAGGATGTAGATGTTGTTTAGGTGCTATATCCCATACTGTAACAATTGCAGCCATTAATTTAAACAAAAATGACTTGAGTTGTAGTCTAAATTTGGTGTAGGTGGACAATTCTGCAATATTCATTGGAATGGATTACCTGGGTTTAGGCACAATTACAGAAAAAAACTGTTCTAAGAGCAATAGAGCCTTGTTGCAGGGGGTGTGAAGGAATGGAGAAGAGCTCTATTGGGTCTTGAGGTTATAACTGGGGTAAATGCAATGAGTTTCATAGTAAAAGGTGCTTGATAAAGCAGTTTATGGAGAAAAAAAGACTAGGAGGAGGTTTGATCTACCCAGTACATGGAACAGTTTTGCTTTGGTGAGAGTGTTACAATTAAGTTCAAGGTGAGAAGACAGAGTTATAAAGCTTAAAATGTGTTTGAAATAATTTGTGGTACAGTGATGCTTTTGTTAGATGCAGTGGCAAATACTGGCAATCATATTCTAACTGTGCAAATGTGCCAAACGTATTCCAACCCCATTGTAGCTCTGAAGAGTAGGGAGCAAAGCTATTTTTTTTTTTGCCCAGAAGAGAAGATAGTTGGTTTCACATCTAGTTTTTTGACTACACCTCTGAAAGTTAAGGAACTGATCTTACCAGGTGCCAAGGAATCTGAAATAGGAGGCAGTTTCATTAATATTGTTGAACTGGTCTTTGATTTGGAGAAAGCTGGGGCATTTAAGTAGTATTTTGTTCATCTCAAAGATCATAGTTTTAGTTTTTTAGGGTTGAGTATGAGCCTACTTGTTATCCATTTGCTTAATTTCAATAGGCTAGTTGAATCTGACTTTGTTTATCTTTGTATTTAGAAATAAATGTATAATGAAATATACCATCGGCATATAGAGTAAGTTGTAGCTGTATCAGATCAAGTGGTAAAATTGTTTACAAATGTAGAGAACAGTAAAGGTGCAAGTATTTAACCAGACTGAGTGGTACACGTTCATGATAAATCAGTGCCAGCTTTAACTCTGAAAGACCTGGGTCTATATTATAATCACGAAACCTCACTTATGCGAATACAGAAACATCGACACATATATAGCGAACCGCGAAAACACTGAACATCCTGAAGCGTAAAATTCGAAATGTCGAATTGTCATAGTTGGCCAACCCCATCAGCCGCTACATACTACCTACCCAAACAAATTAAATAATCCACACTTCCCCATATCTTCACTTCACCCATATATCCCATATCATAATCAAACATTCACTACACACAAATGTATCTAACTGTAAACAAACAATGCCCAACTACAGGAAAAGTATAATTTATGTATACATTCAGCTACACAACTATATTACTATACATACACTTAACATAACCCTACTTCTAACCCTAAAGTAAAGGTTGCATATATTACTATGTATGCACTTACCTTAACCTGCACCCTAACCCTAAGGTCCATAACTATTGCACACTTACGTTAGGGAACTATACCAGATAAGGGCATTCAGTGTTTTCGCAGTTTGCTATATATGTGTCGTTGTTTCCGTATTCGTGTAAGTGAGGTTTCACAATTATAATATAGACCCAAAAGACCTATTTGCTAGAAAGGTTTTGAGCCATTCTATGCATTACAGACCGGTTCCGATATCTGTTAGGAGAGTTTAAAGGAGGGGAAGACCAACTTTATCAAATGCTTGGATTAAGTCAATAAAGATACCTACAATTTGATGGCCACTGCCCATGTTAGTTATGATGTCATAAGTCAGTGTCCAGACTGCAGTCATGGTACTTCTACCTGGCCGGAATTCACCTTATTTATTGCAGAGAAGGTGATTTTTTTATATTTATGTGATGAGTTGATTCTATGTGATATTCTCATTAACTTGCTAAGAATAGGTAGTACTGATATTGAATGGTATTGATTTGCATCAGTGATTTTTGGGTCCTTTAGAGCCAGTTCTCAGATTATGGGCATGTCTGAAGTAAATGGTGTTGTAATCTCTGTTATAATATGGAAATCAAGGGCAAAGGTTGTTTGAACCTGTAGGACAGTCAAGTAGGATTTGTTCTAGTAGAGGGGTGATCTATTTGAAAAAATCTTATTGAAGTAGGAAAGGGGTAGATAGTTTTGGGGGCTTAGGTGTTTTTGGTCAGTGGGAGTGGAGTGGGTGGAAGGTTGTTGAATTATCTGTGGAAATCAACAGGTATGAAATTACCAAGTGAACACTGAGTGGAGTCTTCAGTTAAAACTTGATATGTTGGTACCCTACTTAATAGGTTGTTAACTTAATTTATTTATTTATTTTATTTAACATTTGTTTAAGAGGAAAATCCAACTGGGACAGAGCCCATTTTCAGTGGATGCCTGGAGAGAAACGCTACAGACTCATGTCGTTGGAATGTGGGAGAAAACAGGAACACCCGGAGGAAACCCACATGAACACATGCAGGACATGCAGAATCTGCAGAGAAGGCACCCCAGCCAAGATTTGAAATGGAGAACTTCTTGCTGTGAGGTGACAATGCTAATTGCTGCACCACTGTGCCACCCAAAATTCATGCAAAAATCTTTTTTGGTAAGAGTTTCTGGGAATTCTGGATGTTAGGTATTGATTGGTGAGAGAGCATAAAGAGATGTATTGATTCCTGTTCAATAAATATGGGGTCTTTTCCCAAGTTCTCTGGACCTCATTGTGAAGATGCTTTAGGGATTTAAGCTCTTTAGTGAGGCAGTCTGGTTTGTTTTCTTCGAGAGGGAAGTAGGTGCTTTGGATGGAGAGGAGCTGTTGAGTGAGGAGATTAGCAGTAGAGTTGGAATCATCACTGGTGAGAATAGATTTCCAGTTCACATTAGGGAGGTGAAAAATGAATCTGGAAAAATTATTGGTTGATTTTGGTCTGAAGGAGATTAGCTTGAGGGGTGGGGATTAAGATTGATGTTTTGTTTACTTTTGTATACTCAAAGCTATTGTGCAGTGATGACTGAATGAGGGAGGATGCGTGTTTATGGATGAGATACTAGCTGGATGAATGGTAATTAATCAACATCCTCTACTAGAACTGACAGAGAGTGTATTTGGTTTAGTTAGTTCATTGACCACTTAGACTAGTATGAGGTCAGCAAAGAATTCAGTGATATCTTGGCTGGAAGGTCATTCTACTGTTAAATTAAAGTCAGTATGATAATTAGATATTTGGGCGGCAGTGGAATAGTGTGTTTAACATTAGGGTTTGGAATATATATATAAAAGAAAGGTAATAAGTATGCTACCATAATGTAAACATGGCTGGAGGATTTGGAGGACAATTTTACAGGAAGCCAATAAGGATCATGACCAAAGGAAAGGCTGACCTGAAATATTAGAGAAATGTTGAGGTTATATTTTATATATATTAACATAGTGCTGTCTCCCTGCCTTAGTCCAGGATGGGTGTCAAATATGTAGTAAAATTTAGGGAACATGTGACTAATTTGTGGTGGTCATTTTAAGGATGTTTTTCTTCTGACATCTTTATCACTGAAATGTGTGCATGAAAGTGTGTTGGGATTCTGTAGAAGTGGAGTTTAGGGATGCTTATTAATGGGTGGTAGCCCAGTGTTAGATTCTATGTTTGTCAGTATTAGTATAATTGAGAACAGACATGAGTCACAATAGGCATTTTATTAGGGCAAGAGCATGAGGTGAGGAAGGGCACAGTGTGTTGTTTTTTAAACATGCAGACTAGGTGAATTAGATGTTTTGAATGACTGTGGAGTGGGTTCTTTTGTATGAAAATCATTGGGAGTTGGGATGAGTTAATATGTAGTTCAGAAATGATGGTGTATTTATTTTCATTTGTTAACTGGAGTAAAACACTAATCTAAGTATAAGATTTTTGGCTCAGCTCGGGAAAATACAATAAACAGAAGACAATTAATGATGAATAGTGATTGATTTCAGCAATTGGCTAAGCTTCTGGTGTCATTCTAAGGGGATCCAGTATCTGTCTACCTGGGATGACAGGATCGACCGACCACATGCTTTGCCAAAGATGGCCTGCCAGAGATGGCCTGCACCTGTTGCCCTTGGGATTCCGGATACTGGCTAAGGGTCTTGCCACCCCCATAGTGCCCTTTTTAAGCAAGGTTCAAATGATAAATTCACCACCATAACAGGTACAAGCAAGCAAAATCTGAGGGTAATGCTACTCAATGCTAGAAGTCTAAACCTCAAAATGCATTCACTCGAGGCACTCCTTAAAATGGAGAACATTGATATCTGTGCAGTGACAGAGACCTGGTTCAAGGCTCCAGAGAGCACCCCTGCATTACCAGGCTATAATTCATACCACATCTTTTGTCCACCTAACCTGGACTGAAACACTAAGGCGGCAGCATGTCCATATTCATTAAGGATATCCACATCTCCAGGCTAGCTGCTCAGCATAATGCACCCGAGATTATCCAAGTGCAAATAACTCTGGGCAAGACTGCAATCCAAATTGTAACTTGCTACAGATCCCCCACCATGGCCCAGGATTTCCCACTCCTCATTTCTTGATACACTGGAAAATATTAGGGTACAACCCAGCACCCTAATAATGGGCGATTTCAACTACCCCACCATTAACTGGGAAAACTACTCATGTACCAACTCTTTTGCTGAATGTTTTCTGGAATTCATAAATTCCAACACCTTGGATCAGCTTATCCGCACCACCGCCAGGGGCAGCAATATCCTAGACCTGGTCATTACAAACATGGGCGATGGTTGTTTCACACCAGAGGTCAATTCCTCATTGGTCAGATCTGACTACAAGCTAATCACCCTAGACATCCAAATCCCGCCCCCACCCCCTATTAAGGAAACTACCATAAAAAATTTCTCCAAAGCCAACTTCACGCTTCTTAAGACAGATGTGGCAAACTTCACGACACCCATACTGATGGACAGTAAGAGGTATGACTACTGAATCCTGCACAAATGCACTTTATAAGCACTTACACGAGTGCATGGATTGTGCTATCCCTAACAGAACCAAGATGCTATCCTCCAAAAAAGGAAGCCAATCTGTTGGTCCCCTGCCATTAACAAACTCTACAACAGAAGAAAAAAACTGTTGCAAAAAAGAGTAAAATCCCATGATTGGAGGAACTCCCTGGTCAGCCTCAGTAAGAAGCTGAGATCCCTCACAAAATCCTCCAAAGCTAGTTACGAAAACAAAATCGCCATTGATTCTAAAGACAAACACAAAGCATTCTATAGCTATGTCAAGAATCTCAATGGCAACACTCAGATCTGCTCTGAGTTACAGCACAATGGCACTAAATATACAGAACCAACTGATATTGTCAACATCCTGGCAGATAGGTTCAGTGCTAACTTTAACCCCATCTCACCCCCAAAAGGGCCCATCTCTATACCGAAAGAATGCAAAGTTCCTGTAATCATGGCTGCACAGGTAAAAACCACACTTTCCAAAGCCAAGAAAACAGCATCCATGGGACCTGACAACATCCTAGGCTGCGTTCTACATGAACTACAGAATGAACTGGCACCCCACCTAAGCACCATGTTCAATCATAGCCTCACCTCAGGCTTTGTGCCCACTGAATCGTGCACAGTGACGATTATTCCACTCCACAAAGGGGGAGCCACCACGGACCCCAGGAACTACCGCCCCATCAGCCTAACGAGCCTGGTCTGCAAGGCCATGGAATGTATCATCATGGAACTTATAAACAAAGACATTGGTAATCTCCAAACTCTGGACCCTATCCGGTTTGGGTTTGTAAAAATCAGATCATGTCTCCTAAATGTGATAGACTTCTTTGAAGCAGTTACCAAAGCCGTTGACGAGGGTAAGGTGGTTCACACAGCCTATCTAGATCTCACCAAGGCTTTTGACACCATCTCCCACTCTGGAATTATAGATAAACCTCATTATACTAGGTATAAATCCCTATGTCACAAGATGGGTTGCCAACTGGCTCACTGACAAAACCCACACTGTGAAAGCAGGAGACTCCAAATCCAACTCCAGACCAGTGACAAGTGGAGTACCAGCGGGTTCAGTCCTGGGTCCTCTCCTGTTTGGTATCTACTTTTCTGAAGTACAGGCTAACACAGAAGGTCTTTGGCTAATGAAGTTCGCAGATGGCTGCAAACTAGGAGCCATAACTGAAACTCCTAACGATGTGGACATCCTACAAAAGGGCCTCACTGAGACAGATGTCTGGTGTCAAAGCCATGGCCTCAAGCTCAATGCCAAAAAGTACATTGTCATCCCCTTTGGTAAAAACTCTGTACCCATGAGCTACCACATAGGTGATAGTCTACTTAACACCAAAAGTGTGATAAGAGACCTTGGAACACAGGTGGACAGTAGTCTCCCCTTTGATTATCACATCACCACAGTAGTCAGGAAATCCTTCTACATGACACACCTCATCACAAAAGGTTTCTCATCCAGGAAAAAAGAGGTCATTGTTCCCCTCTACTCATCACTCATTAGACCCATTATAGAGTACAACACCCCTTATGGTATGTACCTCACAAGACATCTACAACAACTGGAAAGGCCACAGAAATACCTCACAAAGAGGAATACTGGCCTCAAACAGATGCCCTATATAGACCGTCTCAAAAAACTTTAGCTTTACTCCGTCGCATATCGCCTACTCAGAGGCGATCTCTGCATAACATACAAAGCTATGTCAAAGCCAGAGCTCTTGGGCATGCTCCACTTAAAGAAATCCCAATCCCTCCGAGCTACATGCTCTAGGGACCTAAACCTTGTCACCACAATAAACAGAACATGCTTCCCAGAGAGTTCCCATACTCTGGAACAAACTACTTACCTATATCAAATAAAGCTCCTCATTAGCACTCTTCAAGAAAACTCTTGATCTTTTTGATTTTTTCTTTATTTTTGTAATAAATTTCCCAGCTGTGGTACTGTCAAAGTTCAGGATCCTATCTGGTCTGTGGGGACCGGTTGGATGACTCTTTTTTTCTAGCAACTTTTGAATTTCTATGGTTGTTTAGTTCCTGTGCTTGGGTGGAACATCCAGAATCATTTTCATTAGTGGGGGTGGGAAGGAAAAGGGTATACAGTAACCTCTGGATATGATCCTTTGTACCCACTTGTCTTTTGTTATTTTTAGCCAGGCATCTGGGTACAAAGATAAGTGACCCCCGACTGCTTACAGAGGGAGACTGAGGAATGCTGAAAGGACTTATCAAAGAAAGATTCTCGGTTGCCCTGATTTTGCAAAACCCCCCCCTGCATGTGGTCGGCATCTTCCATTATTCCCTCCTCCTCTGCCCCTGGAGGAGGGTTCACCACATGTGTCTTGAAAGGCTCTCTGGGATTTTCAAAACCGCATTTTTCCTCCCCTTTGGCCCTTGGGATAGGGTCTAGAAGGAGTGGGAAAAAAGGACTTCCATGGCAGAGAGAATCTTTCCTTCCTGTTCACACTTGGTCAGTGTTTCTTTCACTTTAGGCCTGAAAAGTGATGAACCATCGAAGGGGGTATTAATGAAGGATGTCTTGAAGGGTTCCACAAATGAACACAAGCGCATCCAGGAATGTCTCCTAAGGGCAATTCCTGAACCCGCTGATCTACTCGCTCCATTGGCTGCATAGGAGATAAGCCTCATGGATGAGTTAACTACAAAATTGAGGGTGGAGAGCTGGGAAGATACTTTATCTGACACTCCCACAGCTACAGCACCTTGTAGAGTATCTCCAAGCTCTTTTAGGAGATCTCTGTATAACCTGGTGAAGTAAGGTAATTCAGGGACTGTAGTGTAAAGGTCACTGAAGAGAACATGCGCTTACCGTATCTGTCCATCTTAAGCAACTCTTTGTTCGAGGAATGGACAGATGTGGATGTTCCCGATAACTCCTTTTTGGTGGTTGCTGCCACCACCATAGCATCTATGGGAACATCTTTGGTTAAAAATGCCTTGTCTTCTGGGGATGTTATAAATTTGTTTGGCCTCCTAGGGACAGGTTCCACCGTGTCTGGAGACTCCCACCCCTTTCAACAAACTAGTTCCATTAGCTTGTCAAATGGCAGAGACACCCAAGTGGCAGAAGGTTGAGACCTAAAAGCTTTCAGGTAAATGGACTCCTCGTCAGAAGGGGTAATGGACTTCCAGCCACCTCTCTGTCTAAGGACGTCTAAGATGTCTGCAAAGGAGACATCTTTAGAGGGCGACCGTGGGGACTCTTCTGATTCATCGAGGTGTGTGTCTGATGTGATTGACTCCTCTGGGGAGTCCAAATGTTTCCTCTTCCATAGTCTCTTTCAGGGTGCCTCTTTTGATGGTGCTTAAAGAGAGATTCCTGAGGAGAGTGGTTGACCCTCTGGGGTGTCCTGAGGCTCCGGGTCTCTACGTTGTGGGATGGGTTGTGAAGAAACAGATACCGGTGCCTTAGGGGAAATAATAGTTGGCTCCAACAGAGAGGTTGCCCATGGGGACACGGCTCTCCTCATAGCCACAAAAGCCCCCCTCCCATTACCTGAGGAAACCTCCAGCTCCGAGGAGCCAGCAAATCCCCCCTGAACCAAAGGAGAAGGCTCCGAGGCCAAGGTAGGAGCCAAGCTCACCCGAGCCGAGGCCCCGAGAGGCAAGGGTGGAACCAATAAAAACTCGGTCCGACTGTCTACCCCAGACCTGACCGGAGAATGTCAGCTCCTAGATCCCTCAGATGGCACTGAGGTAGTCAGAGCAGTTGGAGCCAAAGATGCCAATGTCGGTCTCGGCTCCGACGGGTCCTTCTCCATCAGTTCCACACATTCCGGCTCCGAGACCACAGTTTGGGTCGGAGGAGGAAATGAAGTCGAAGGGATTGGTCTGGTCAGTTCTGAAGCTGATGGGCTCAGTTCCAACAAAACATTTGCCAGCGCAGCATCCTCAATAGTTTCTGCACCAGATGATCCATATCATAGTCTGATAGACTCCTGAAAGAATGAGAGGATGGAGCTGGAGATGCTACAGACTGGAGAATTGGGGACCTAAGCACAGGAGAAACTGGCTTCAAGAATGGTGAGCAACTCCTGATTTGTAACACCATCGGTCCCGATACAGATGGAGCCAAGGTGGAAGGTCTGACAAGTTCAACAGGCTCTGATACTTTTGAGACTTTCTTAGATGGCTTTGAGCCATCAGAAGATGCAGGTGATGGTCTTTTTGAGCCTTTGCCTGATTACTGATAAGGTGACATTGATTCTTTTGAAGGGCTTTGACCCTGTTCCAGAGCTTTAGAAAAGGAAGAATTGAGAAGGCCCTTAAGAATTAACTTATTCTTTTGTTCATGAAGGATTCTCGAACTGAACAAATGACATATTGAGAGCAAGTTTCTTGTAAATGCAGGGCACCCAAACAATAGACACAATTAGTGTGACCGTCTGTAATGGACATTTTCTGTGAGGACTTGAGGCACCTTTTAAACCCCGAAACTCTGGATTCTTTTGGCTGCTTCGACATTTTTAAAGATTAGCTGAGTCTAAAATCCAAACACACACACACACACACACACACACACACACACACACACACACACACACACACACACACACACACTCAGGAAGAAACTTGCCCTCTAATTTAAATGGGCTAAATAGCTCTTTCAGGTAAACAAAGAACTAAAAGACGTATAAATCCACAGCAAACAAACGCAGACTTGCTGAAAGAAAAGAAATCACTTTTGAAAATTACAACACTAATAATTTTAAAGGAAGAACCCTCTTACTAAAAATGGATTCAAAAATGTACACCACACAACAACATAAGCCTAAACCACAGGCTGATAATGTAGAACCTTATTAACTATCTAAATAAAGTAGTTTTCCCTATTTTAACACTAAACTACAAAAACAGGTGTGTGTGTGTGTGTGTGTGTGTGTGTGTGTGTGTGCGCGTGTATATATATATATATATATATATATATATATATATATATATAAAGTAAAGCACACTCTAGTCAATAAAGGGATAGAGGATTTGAGGCCTAATACACTTGGTCAAATATTAACAACAAACACTATTTTACTATGGAAAATAAGCATTTAAACACACTTAGATGAAGCGAACTACCAAAACTATTATAAATATACAAGATATGCAAACAACAAACAGCAATTAAGCTATAACTGAAGAAGAAAATAGTTTCACTTAGCCAGAGCTAGAATCAGATGCTCGTACCGTTTCAGTGGCAAACCAGATATGGGGAATGCCCTGCTGCATCATGGGATAGGGAGTGAGACACGAGTTAGCTGAAGACCTCGAGCTTTAGTAAATGGCCGAGTTGGAACCAAGGACTGTTTCCAAATCCATCAGTAAAGAATGAAGGAGAGATAGGACAACTTCACATCATACATTTTCAGACTTATGTTGTGCCGATGGAGGCTTTTTTCTTAACGTGATAGCAATTATTGAAGTGCATCAGTTCTACCTTCTTCACTGTCATAGTAATGAATGCTTACATTTTGTCCTTTTCTTAAGAAATCATATATATGGATACCTTATCCTTTCTTAAGAAATCAGATATATTAAGACTCTTAGTGTGGAATAAGTCAGGTTAACTGCACTGTTCCAGGCATAGGGTCACTAGGTTGGTATATTGCTTTACCTTTCCTGGCTAGGTTGCCTTCTGTGTGTAGTCAGCACGCCCTGACTGGGTCAATGTGGGTTTTCAAAAGTGTTAGTTTCCTCTCAATTCCCCATAACACAGCATATGGTATATTGTGCGTCCTCTGAATGGCCCCTAGATATGCATATGGTATATGACTAAATGAGTGTACATTATGCAATGCAGTGAGATCACATCCAGTATCAGGTTTTTCCTTATGCCTACTATTTGCTTGGACTGGCCCAAGCTCCACATCCACTCAGGATACAGCAAGTAGCAGAAAATGAATAAATAAATGCTTAGAGCATTTATAAAGGCAATTTGTTATACAAACAAATGCTATTTAACATAAATTTTTGTTCTCAATAAACAAATGAAAAGCGTGTCCATACTGCAATCCACATGTTATATTTCTTTATGCCTCTATTGATTCTGTGTGAGTATTCTTAAATAAACAGAATGACTTTACCAGTAAACACAGTGAAATGTCAGGACAATATGCTCAGTGCTGAAATAAATTGTGTGAGTTTTGTATCCTAGGATACATTTTGCATCATCTTAGATGCATGAACAGTATCTCATGTTACTCTAGCTACAGTAATACTTATTTCCTGGTGTCTCTTTTCTTAAAAAAGCTCTCTAAATTTACTCATGACAACTGGAAATATTTTCCACACCACATCTTACTTTGAATTAAAAATACCATCTTACTTTGAATTAAAAATAAATGCCAACAATATGGATTTTAATCTGAATAGTTTCACAAGGTGGTAATATCTCATGCTGAGAGTTCAATGTAAAATTATTAAATACCGACCAAATAAGTCTTTCCCAAAACAGGGTATTTGCATTTTGGTTTGATAGTAATCAAAAACATGAACTACTGTTATCCTTTATAAGACAGAAAATGCATGTACAGTGAATAGAAAAGGTAATAATACATGAGCTTGTATGACTAGAAGTATAACTGTACATGGTTAAAATAAAGATGAAAATCAATATCCCAAAAATATGACTTATACATCTGCTGGTGAAGCATCCTAACAGCCACAGTACAGAACGTTGTGAGTATTTGGACTACTAGGCCAAAGTATATCATGTGGAAAAAATGCATTAGTTTTAACTTACTGGTACTCATTTTGTGAGCACTGCAATCTTCAAATGGCAATAATTATACTGCGGTCAGAAGGGCTGAGGGAATTCCCTATAGCCTACATCAGCTTTTCAAGCCTAGTTGTCTTATAATGCTCATAACAGGTGTGCAGATTTAGTCTCATGATACTGTCTCGGTGCAGGATGCTGGTTTTCTATTTGTGACTGACTTACATTTATATTTGGGTAATTCAGCCATTTATTATTTGGCCACTTATACTTTTCACTGTGAAATCCTTTCAAATTTGTAATTATGTGACTGCATTTAGGTAACCGAAGTAATAGTATGAATACTTGTGACATTTTTAATTCAAAACACAACTGACTATTTTAATGATTTTTTAAACTAAATAATATCATGTCTTTTTTATCAAAATGTCATTAATAAGATAATTGAGATTAAACTATACTGTTTAATTCATCCACATTAACGCATCTGATAAATGCTGAAATAACTGGGGAATTCATGAAAATATAATATGTACATTAAGAAGAAAAGCTTTAAATATCTGAATGCCTTTACTTTTTAAGGCACACAGTGTTTAAAACAAATGACCATTAGAAGATATAATGAAAAAGAAAATGACAAAATATATGGACGTCTACTGAAAAGATCCACAATATCTCACAAAGCATATCATAATTACATGCTATAAAATCTTCCATAATAATGAACATTTCACTTCATTTGAAAACATGCAATTTTGTTTGGTGCAGTCATATCATGAACCAAAATCATCATGAAATTTACATACATTTCTTCCACTTTAGGAAATCATTTCTGTCACACAGATGAATAAAACTTTGAAGAGAAAATGCTCAATGCTATAGACCACTTGTTACTGCACATTACTGGGAACAGTTCATAAACAGTTTTTAAGCACAAAACAAAATAAGATCAGTCCATCATTTTCTAAATATCCTTTCTAGCACAATGGTAGCAAGTTGACCAGGGTAGATCAAAATCCTTTACCCCTAGCAGCAGTCTACACCTCGTCCTTTGAGATTCCCCACTCATTTCCAGTCATGTTGAGAGCATCCTCTCCAATTTTATAATGAATGCCTCATTAAAGCCATAAAGAGAGTAAAAACAAATCATTAAAATCTGCTTATTGTGAAACCTCCCAAAGTATCACTAACAAGAAAACAAACCAGAAAACAGTGAAACATGCTGAAATTAAATGCATTGTTTTTGCAAGAAGACAAGTTCACTTGTGCTCTGCATCTGGGAAGGAAGTCCTCACATTCCTATTACTTATACGTATGAACTCTGAGGTTACAAAAGAACCAAGATGAAGATAAGAACAATAAATTGTCCACCAACCAAAAACCTTGTATAAATACAAAATAAATTAACATTTTTATATAATTAATTTCAATTTGTAAACTCCCTCATACATTCTCATTGTATGTACTAAACATCTAAAGCCAGTAGTAATGTGGTTCAGTTCCATTGCCAACATTTTCGCATTTTCTAAAGCTGAAATTAGGCTTTGAATATTATTTATGGTAGAGAGAGAATTTGTTGCTCAAAAGCCCTTTTTCAGAAAAAGAAAACAACCGTGAATTATTTCTCCAGTAAAATTCAGACAGACCTCAAGAGAGAGCGGCAGGCAGTCTTAAATCTCACCAAACTGTATCTATTAGTCTTGTTTCAGGCTGCATTCTGAAATGGTCAGTCATTTACTTTGTGGACACCAGCAGACATTTCATTACTGCTGTTCTGTAATTATTTATTTTGCAGCTCATAGTTAGTGAATTAAAATATTGATGCTCTTGTCGATACCCATGAACTGAGAGTACATGATACAATGAACAAGAAACAGCTTTAATGTACTACAGTGCCCTTGGATTGTCAATAAATGCGACAGTGAGAGCTGTAACACTTTACAACAGCATCAAGATGTTACTATTTTAATTATATTCTGCTTTATAGATACAGTCTATATCATTTAAACAATATCCTATAAATAAACTAGAGTGAGCATGTCAATACCTTTTAATCATCAAAACACTCGCTTTGACACACATCTGGTGAAAAGAGCTTCCAGTGCAATTCAGTGGGGATTGTGCTCACGGTTTTATCATAGAGTGATCATTGCAAGCAGTTCTGAATTTTCAGCAATCTCCTTGTTATAACACCTTATATTCTCCTATCTTGTTATAAATGTTGTTTATAGCATTTAACAGTGTAATGGATTATAAGCCACATACTACAAAAGGTTTTATCAACAAATTAATCATAATAAAACATATTTGTAAGGAATAACATAATATAGAAAGAGAAAATCAAAGAAATATGCAATCAACAGAGTAAGGGTGCAGTGATATAACAATCCAAGGGTACAGTGATATAACAATCCACATGGCCGTGAGCAGTGCTTATACTTTGTATTTAGGTAACACTGATTCAATTGATTAGAGAACATTGTAGCTGTTGCAGTATCCTAATGATGTGTATTTCTGATATTATTGTATACAATAAGAGACAATAAGTAGAACAGGAATGTGTAATATACAATAACAGACAATAAATAGAACAGGAATTTGTAATTAGTTGTTAGCAATGAGCTGAAGAAGCTATAAGGGTCATATAAAAGTATATAACAAAGGGAGAGTTAAAAATGGAATAAATTGAATTTATGGTCAGACATCATGGAATTAAGCTTCAATATATAATGTGATAAGATGGTTCAAGTCATTTATTATATGTATTTAAGAAAACTGTTGTTACTTTTACTGCAGTCGTACCATTATTTTGTGGGGTTCAGCAACAGGTCTATTTGAGGCAGTATGTGACTCGGTGAGAAGATACCTGCCTCACATCTCCAAGTCCAGTGGTTTTGTCCTGACTTCACGTCACTGTCTGTGTAGAGTGATAAGATGTCTGCCTCACAGCTCCAAATCATGTGCTTAATTCTTGACTTCATATCACTGTCTGTGTAGAGTTTTACATATTCTCCTTATGTCTATGTGGGATCTCTTTGGATCCTCTACTTTTATCTTACCTTCCAAAAAATGTTAGATGATTAGCTACACTAAGTTGTCTATACACATGTTTTATCGAAGAGAGGAGTACAGATTGCCAGGAGAATGAACAGCCTCAGATGTGGAGATGACACCACTATGATAACAAAAAATGAGGAAAAGTTGAAGAGCCTTTTGATGATGGTGAAAGTAGAAAGCAATGGAACTTTACAATGATAACGTGCAGAAAAATGCAATAAATATTTTCAAAAATATAGCAACAGTGAGTGTAAATAACTTATGAAAGTGCAAACATTCAAATTAAAGTACTTATCTGTGGTAGAGTGGCTCCAGATTCAAGCCAAACACTCAGGAATCGTGGCATGGATGGGTTGGATGACATGTGTTTGTGAACTGTGTGGACATGAGCCAAGAGCTGCTCAAATGTACCAACTTTAGACCAGCAGAGAAAACAGACTAAACAGATTAAATAGTCCACTGACCAATGAAAATATCTCACTTTAAGCCTTCCTGTGTGATTCCCTGCTCAGAATAGACCACACCGCTGTCTGCTTCCACTAGATTGTGGTTCCAAGCCTTCTTAATATAAAATCCACTAGAAATAGCCCAAAGTGGGTACTAAAATAACAAGCAACAAACTAGCTAGGAAACACACACTTTCTAAAGACTATAATGCATAGAAACCAGCAGGGCTAATCAAGTCTACCAAAGGCAAATTCAAGGTGAAAATAACATCCCAGGCCGAGGACAATCACAAAACTTTCCTCAACTATATCTGCAACCTTAAAGGCAGCACTCAACGATGTGATGAACTAATTGTAAATGGAGCCACCTACACTAAAACAGAAGACATATCAAATCTATTGGTCAACAAATTTAGCTCCAACTTTATTCCTCTTCCTCCTACACCCCTTTGGTAATACCATTGAACATAACTCCCCCAACTATCACTAGGAAACAGGTCCTTGATACACTCTAATGTGAGACATGTGACAAATGGTATAGCAAATTCATTCAGAGAATTTCCTGGCTACAGAAAATTTTCACTGTTGGAGGGAAAAGAGACCATTGTAAACACCCTGTAGGAGTACTCATGCTGCAGGTAAATTCAGTGAAGACTTGGTGGTTGGGATATTAGCATGAGAATGTGTGTGTGTATGTGTGTGTGTGTGTGTGTGTGTGTGTGTGTGTGTGTGTGTGTGTGTGTGTGTGTGTGTGTGTGTGTGTGTGTGTGCGCGCGCGTGTGTGTGTGTGTGTGTGTGTGTATGTCTGTATGATCATGAATGAAACTGCAAGAATGTGTGTGTGAGTGTCTGACTGGCTGAGTGTATGAGGAGATTAGGTAGGGAATCAAATGGCTGGATGTATCTGATTGTGTTGGAATGTCTGAATATGGGTGAATGAGTGAGTTTTTCTGTTGCTGTGGAGGGGCTTATTTGTTGATGGATGGAAATGTATGTGTGTGGGAGCGTGGATGGGTGGGTGGTGTGCATTTGTGTTTGTGTGTGCGTGTGTGTATGTGTGAGAGTAAGTAGTTTTATGTGTGTGTGTGTGTGTGTGTGTGTGTGTGTGTGTGTGTAGGTTCAATGCATGAATGCATGCATGCCCATAAGGGTAGCCATTCAACAGTGTGGATGTGGCTGTGTGTGTTGGAAAGTGCGAGTGAGGGTTTCTCTAGCTGTGGAGGGGGAGTCCCGATGGTTAGATATGTGTGTGTGGGTATGTTTGTATATGTATATGTATATATATGTGTATGTATATGTGTGTGTGTGTGTGTGTGTGTATAGGTGATATATTATGTATATGTACTTTGGTGTGTCTGTGTGCATGTATATGTGTATGTATGTATATGTTTGTGTGTAAGTATGTGTGACTGTATGTATGTGTGAGTGCATGTAATTATGTTCGTATGTGTGTGTGTGTGTGTGTGTGTGTGTGTGTGTGTGTGTGTGTGATTTAGTGGTATAAGTAGTAAGGGATATGTGGGGAAGCATTCTGCTTATCAGCATACCTCTGAACCACTGCAGTGTGAAAAATCATGCTCTTTAATTATCAAGAAAACCTACATAGTGTTACATTTCTAAATAAGTGTCACAACCGCCAGCCAGTTCAGTCTCTACTCATGAGTATGTTGTCTGGGTAAAGAACACTTTCAGTACATTTGTCTTAGAAAAATATATTCAGTTTCCACAAGCGTACAGAACAGCAACAATGAGGAAATGATAGTGTTAAGAGTTATTGCTTTGCAGCGCAAGTTACAGCTTCATTCTAATCCTGATATATAAGTACTTACAAGCATGGCTGGGATGCCCAATATGATTGAGTTATGGTGACATGATGCAATTCAGCAGTTAAGAGGAAATGAATGTCAAGCTAAGAGAACTGGAAGTGTTGCAGATAAAACCTTATGTTATTATACAGTTTCTAGCTCAAAAGCTGTAAGGTGGAAATACTGGATTGCATTCTTTGGAGATTAAAATACCTTCAAAATCACCATTTATCTATAAAGGGGGAAATATTTAAATTTTTAGAGTATCTACTTAAAATAAAGGCTAATAAAACAGTTCAAAGGCTGTAGTACATGTAAAACATTTAGACTGGTAAAGGTTTTACACATCCTAAAGCAAAGGAGAGACTTTACTTCAGAGGTTTTGCCATGTCTGAGATTAAATCTGTTGTTTGCCTGGCATTATGTGTTGCTTTTTCTGTACTGTTAAAACAGAATGACTTGCATGTTTGTATTAAAGAGCTTTTGGTCGATATAAAAGGATAAATTAAAAGCAATGTTTTTTAACACTATATGGAAAAGGATCGCGTTATTGGTTTATGTTTCAGGTATTCAGATTTGCAACAAACCAAAGCAATGCAGACTTTAAAAATAAATCATTGCTAGCAGATTCCTGGGGGATGTATAAATAAAAATGTGATTTGCAAATACATAATGATAAGCTGACCCTGTTGGAAATTTCCACATATAAGGTGAATGGTTAGATGTATGTCACATGTGGGAATTATGTGATCTACCTGGGTGCCATACACATACATACTGAAAATAATTCACTCAGTGTTGCAGATTACTTGGCAGTTTGAGAAATAGTAGCTTTTCTTATTAATATACCTTTGTGTCTGAGGGCTACGGATGTTTCTTATTGCAATGTGAATGCACTCTTTAGTACCTACTATGCTGGGAGCTGCATGTCATTATAGAAGCCACACATGGTACTTTTTCATCTTCAGTCACAGGGAGCCTAATATGTTCATGAACATGTAGTAGCACAATATCAAAGAAATGAGTATCACTGAGCATGTCACTCAGAATTAAAGTGTCCCCAGTAGATCCCTGTTGTGAGAATAGTAGCAGCTGCACATAACATGTCTCAACAGAATTTAACCCACATGTATATGAAGACCTGGCATCTACGTGGGTGGAATACAACTACCAGGCTTCTCAGAATGCTCCAATCCACTCTATATATTGATGCAGTCTCCTCCTCAGCCAAAATATGGTAAATGAATTGCTGACTGTAACACTAGTGTACCTTAGTCCTGTGAAGACGTGCTACCAGCTCACAAATGGCAGTCACTAAGGAAACAAAGTACTGCTGAGTGCAAATTAATGTAGCTCCCAAAAAATCTATAAGATACAGCTTGTTTTTTTCCCCCAGAGTGCTGTGCCACTGTATAATACTGTGCAAAAAACAGAGCCATAGCTGACCACTGCCATTCCCTGATCTAGCATCCCTCAAAAAAAAAAAAAAAAAAAAAAAAAGTCCATTCACCCCTCAACTTAATTTAGTGGATAAAAAGGAAAAATAAAAAAGTCTGCCCCCCAATCTGGCATTCCTTACTTAAGGAACAAGCCAGACCCATTTCCATTTCCATTTCCATCTCTGCAGCTGTGTTTCACCCCTTTGACCTTAAACTTAGTTGATTGAAGAGCAAATTAAATAAATAACTAAATAAAAATAAGGTTGTTTGGTAGGACTAAAAAACTCTCTTTCTTTTGTAGCAACACACAAAGTAACAAGGATCTTCAGTCTTATGTCCCACAAGCAGTATCGCCATTCACTCATTCACTTCTGTGCCAGTATTCAACACCATCAATCGGCATCTCCCAGTCAGTCTCCCTAACACCTGGTACCAGAGGCAGCTGACCCCTTTGTCCCACTTTAGCTATGCTTCTGGCAAAAGTGAACACTATAATCTGCACTGACTTTATTTACATCACTTGCATCTCGGATCTAACTTATTTGCATGTTATTATGCATTCATTTGCATGCACTGCATGTTCTGCCATGCAAGCTACTACACAAGTGAGCAACTAGTGTCATTGAATCACTTTCACCCTGCACACTACCATGACCCCTGCAAATGTCCTCTGCATACTACTCAAAACATCAGTGAATTCCACACTAAGTGGTAACTACAGCTGAAGAATATGTACAGTGAAAGCTTGAATTATCACGCTTCTGTTAAACTCTACTTGAATACAGAAAACTAATGAAGTTTTAACTGAATTATGCCTCATGTCTTTCACCTCTGGATGCATAGTTATGACAACATTAATTTTTGTAATTTAATTTTCGCTGTGATCGGTGATAAGTTGTCATGTGACTTTTTTACATTCCTTATTTAACCTCATGTGTTATTGATTGTTATTTATCTGATGGAGTCTTATTTTTATTATAAATATTATACTATCTGTGTTTTGAGTTTTTACAGTGTTTTTAAGTATACATTTAATGTATCTACTAAGTGTGAGAACATTTATATATTGCACAGTATAACATGTGTAGTTCTTGAAGGTGTTGAGCTTTTGTGTTTTTTTCTAGTGTTAATTGCTGTTTTGTCAAAAGGATGTGTCACTTTTTTGTGTTATAAACCCCAATCTGTACTCCACCTTTTTAATTCAGAATCATTTTAACATTTACTCTGGATACTCCAGTCATAAAATACTAGCTGTGCACTGATGTGCAACAGTATGGGCATAGTGCTCCTGAATACCCAAGTTCCCAAAGTCATTTATTAATATCCTTCTTCCAGACTCCCCTTTCGAAGGGCAAGTGAATATACAGTTCCTGATTCTATAAATTTAGCAGAAGAGGTAACCCACATATTAAATTAATATTTGTACCCACAAACACTATTAACATTTAATTAAAATAGTTACAACAAAACATAAGAAGAAAGACAAACTGCTTCTGAGAATCTATACCCTTAGTGAACTCAATGGCCATCCTTCTCACACTACTTAGGGAAGGTTTAGCATAAACAGAGCACATACCACTGTGCAGTTCATTAACTCACATGAAACCTAAGATACCTAATGTTAAAAGAGTCAAAGGTACCTGTTGTGGATAAACAAGAGCTATTATTCTGCCATTGCTACTTGGCCCAGATACTGTGGAGATCACATCACCATTTATCGTGCTGGCTATTAAATGGAATTTCTACAAAAACTACAAGGACCTCATAGCTATATCCTTTGAATATCTGGACAGCAGCAATACTCCGTACAGGTAACAGAATCAGCACATAATAGCAACAGCACCCTCAAAGAAACAGAGTCATCACAAAATGGAGAAGGTGGTTTGATCTCAGGGCTAAACACTTCAGCACCACCAACAGTATGTGATCTTACCCCAAAATGGAAGACAGTGGTCTTCACACAGGCTTAACAAAATGAAGCAGCAGTAAGCACCCTTGGCTACCTCAGTTTGATCTTTCTTGCTATAATCCCTGGTCTCCTTTCCTCCTCTACACTAGTCATAATTGGAATGACCTGCTTCCAGGGCACCCAGAGCAATTCAAATATGCTTGCTTTCCTTAATGATCTTCTGGTATGTCTATCTCTCATGATGTCTCCCTCTTGATTCTCCACTCTATCCTACAACCAACACTGCCTCAAGAAGGGGAAAGGGCTAAAACAGAGTAACAGCTTGTGGCAAAACCTCTAGCCCTTGAAACTATGGAACTGACTTTACTAAGTCATTCTTATGACCATTAGGCTGCATTTTCATCCTGTGTGTATGTGCTAGACTGGCTAACTGATCTTGAGCATCCAAGGTACCTTCCAAGTAATGCCTGAGAGGTATCTGCTACAACTTTGAAGGATAAGCTACCATCCTACAAGAACTCGTAGAACTGCTGGATATGCTGCTCATACTTGAACTCTGACCTGGAAACCCTTCCAGACTGCCTCTCTGAATGCTTGTTGTCTTTTGTATGTCTGAAAGACAAAGTTCTCCAACCACTTAAGTTTATGGCCTAGAAGCTTAAAGGAAAACAACAGGATTCTATTATTAAATGCTCAACTTCTCTGTCCTTTCTCTCCCTATTTACTGTCCCTGCTATTAATAAACAACAATACAGCATTTAAAATATTTTAAATTGACTGTTTCTCTCCACTAGAACAGTGCCTTATTGTAATGTGGTGGTTTCACTTTCAAAAAAATGTCATCCCACCCTGGAAAAGTTTGCTGCAGTCTCCATTCAACTGATGTCATCAAGCCCAATGAATGCAGGTAGTTTTCTGGCCAATTCCACTCCAAATTGACATCACCATGACTGTCCTAAAAACACCCCCATGCTGTGATGTCACAGCTCCCTGGTCCTTCCCATACCCATAAAGAAAGTAAAGGCTAGAACAAGGAAACAGTACATGAGTCAAGTTTCCTGCTGTGAGCTGTCAATCAGCATGTAATAGCTCAAATTTCCCTTAGCACATTGACAGCTAGGGAAGTTAGGTGTGAAGGGGGATGGAAGATGTCAAAGTAGGAAAATTCAGTCTTCAAAAAAGACTGCAATTTAGCCATTCTAAAAAGAAGCAGCAGTAAAAAGCACTTTGAAATTGTTTGTGTTTTAAGTAGTCCTTGAATGGCACGAAATGTTACTTAAAACTAACTGACTGAAAGACAGCAGTATATGCACATAAAATCAATGCAGTGACAGGAGCTTTAGGAAGAAAGAGGCCAGCGTGATGTCATTTTATTTACAGACAAACACTGCATTGTGGGATACCTAGAGGCAGACTAAATAATGAGAATTACTTCAAGATGCCAGACCCCATGTGGTCAGACTCAGAAATTATGTATAAAAATATTTAAAAACCTGTAAATCATCCCGGGGTGGTGTTAAAATGTAGAAAACACCAAACCATAATGAAATAAACATGTTTTTTGAGTCTGTGGGTGAGGGTCTCCTTTAAGGTCAGCTGCTGCTTACAGGATCCATAATTCTGCCTTGTGAGACCACTTTTTATACAACTGTCTGAATAGTTACTGTTAAGTTTCTCTTCACTCTGTGTGTCCTTTCCATGTTAACCCACAGACCTGGAGGGTGGTCAACCATGTCTCCAAATAATTTTTCAAGAAATAAAACAGTATTGTTGCCTTTCATACTTTCAGTTAGGGCAACATTGGGCAGATGGTCATGGCATGATCAGCTCTTTCATCAGCCATATTCAGCTCATGGCCCATCTGTTCTATTAAGAATGATATTTCTTCATTTTAACTGCTAATTTAAGATTTGCAATGTTCCACAATACACTTTACAACTACTTGTCTTTCTTTTAACTCCCTTATCTCCTGGAGCTCTCCACAATGTGCTTTTTTCTATGGCTCCTTCTTCCTCGATTCCCTGCAACATGGAAATTACTAAATGAAGCTGCTCTTCAGATTTTTATGTTGTCTCTATTCTGTATCCACATACCATTCTCTCTGTATACACAGACCTTTCTTGTGGTTAACCTCATTACATCTCATTGATGTCTCAGTAAAATAATTTTAAAAACTACTTAAAGACAGAGCTCCACAACTATGTCCCCACAAAAAACAATATAATGCTTTAGTCTGTACCCAAATATTATGATATGCTATTGCAGTGACTGTCCTTGAATACAACAGTACACTTACATAAGATACTTACCATAACAGCTGATTGCTGAAGAGATGTCCCTGTCATAGCAATCCTAGTCTCCTTCCATCCCTAAGAGTACTGTGGATATAAGTGTTTAATCTAAATGTGTATAAGTTATTTTTAGTTGTATTAAAATTCATTTGGTTTTAGTAGATGCTGGCATTTGGGTGCTACAAATACACTTCCCTGGTAAGGTCCTATGTGGTTTGAAGAACAGAAGTGTGTGCA
This sequence comes from Protopterus annectens, assembly GCF_019279795.1. Lineage (NCBI taxonomy): Eukaryota > Metazoa > Chordata > Ceratodontiformes > Protopteridae > Protopterus > Protopterus annectens. The sequence continues at coordinate 156,580,399 of NC_056744.1, read as the reverse complement.
TGACAATGCTGGGTATAAGGTCTGCCTCACACTCCTATGTAGCTAACCTCCAAGGCAAGTGCAAAACCAGCTTTATTCATAATTAGGATGAACAGCACCACTGACAAATCTGGACAAAAAAACAAAAAAATAATCCTTGTTTTCCCGCCTTCCTCGACTAGTTTAGACCAGTTTACAGGCATTGCTGTATTCTGGGCTGTGGTGTAGTTCCTGTGTTGTCCATTACCTTACTTGGATAGAAGGAAGTTTCTTTGCTCACCAGTGGGAGTGGGGAGCTTTGAGCAGCCTACCTGTCCCTGTAGGAAGTGACCTCAGCACAAGAAGCTGTAGTAATTGGTTGTTTTGGACCATTTCTAGCTCTTTTGTAGTTCACTGTTTAAAATCTGCATTTGCACGGCTTTATGAGTTTGCGCATAGCAGCCAAGTTAAACAAGGTTAAACTTTTTCTGGCTCCGCCAAGTCTGCTCTTCAAATTTTCCCTTAAGGAAGCTCTACTCTTAGTATAACCAGACTACTTACTATATTATAAGCCTAGCACTTGTTCTCAATACTTCTCTACTAAGTAAGCACTCTCGTACTAAGTAAAGCACTACATCTACTTACCACCCCTGTGAATATCCACTTCCCTTAAAGGTACAGCACTCCCTTATACTGTAATAGCATGTCGAGTGGTAGATTACTGGCGTCGTCTCCAGTTCAGCTGGTCAATCTAGGTATCTTGAGACAATGCTACAATTGTCTCATGTACACAGACAACCCTCTCCTCCTCCCAACAAACACAAATACATGTGAGAGATGCAACTATATAGCCAAACTGGAGGCTGAACTCTCTCAACTCAGGGCTGGCATGACCAGACAGGAGGAGATGGTAACCACACACCAACAATCCCAGTCCCACATAGACCTACCATAACTGCAAACCAAACACATAAAAACACAAAGACATACTCGGAGGCTCTAATAAAAAACTTACCAAAACAACAGAGGCTCCCAAAGCAGACACCCAAAAATCCACCACCTCAAAACAAAACACATGCAACACATACTTCAATAAATCAGTGTGTCAACCAATCACAGCCCTTAAGGCCAAACACCTTGCCTGATACACTAGTAATAGGTAACTCTATAGTCAGACACACTGATGTCCCGCTGACCAGGCTGAACAAGGAGAAGGTGACTGTGAGCTGTCTATCAGGAGCTAGGATCCGCCACATAACACATGCACTCAAGTCACTCCAAAGCAAGTACAAATATGACTCCGTCATTGTCCATGCTGGTGTGAATGACCTGAGACGTACCTCCCTGGACTACATGAAAAGAGACATAGAGGAGCTCTCTGATTATCTAGCCCAGGCTGGTATGACCCTGACCCTGAGCAGCATCTTGCCCTCACCAAGAATGATACCACAATACAAAGACAAGATGATCAGCTTTAACAATTGGCTCAAGTACTGGTGTCATTCTAAGGGGATCCAATGTCTGCCTGCCTGGGATGACATGTTGGACAAGCCACACTGCTTCGCAAGGGATGGCTTACACCTGTCACCACTGGGCTTCCGGATATTGGCTAAGGCTCTTGACACCCCCATAGTGCCTTTTTTAGGCAAGGCTCAAAAGACAAACCCACCTCCTTAGAAAACAATAATGGAAAAAAACTAAGGGTAATGCTGCTCAATGCCAGAAGTCTAAATCTCAAGATGCAGGCACTTGATGCACTCCTCAGCATGGAGAACATTGACGTCTGTGCAGTAACTGAAACCTGGTTCAAGGCTCCTGAGAGAGCACCCCAGCGCTACCAGGCTATACCTCGTATCATGTTTTCGGCCCCAAAACCCGGGCCGAACCACAAAGGGAGGGGGAGTGTCCATATTCATCAAGGACACCCACACCTCCAGGTTAGTAGCAACACATGAAGCATCAGAGACCATACAGGTGCAACTAACCATAGGCAAAACTGCTATACAACTGGTAGCATGTTACAGACCACCCTCTGAATCTCAAGAACTCCACTCAGCCTTCCTGAAGACATTGGAGGATATGAATGTATCACAAAATACCATCATACTGGGAGACTTCAACTACCCAAACATAGATTGGGTACATTATTCTAGCCCTAATACCCTAGCCCAAAGATTCCTGGAATTCATAAATTCAAATGCACTGGAACAATTAGTCACCTCTCCCACTAGGGGAGATAATATACTAGACCTGATCATCACAAACATGGGGACAAAATGCTCCACACCGGAAGTATACCCCTCACTAGTGAGATCTGATCACAAACTAATCACCCTGGATATACATATCCCACCTCCACCCCTAGCACAAAAGACCACAGTGAAAAACTTCTCAAAAGCAGATTTCACTCTTCTTAAGACTGAGATGGTATCCTTTAAGCCCACTGTGCCAGTGGATACCACATCCCACAATGCCGAATCCTTCACAAATGCTTTCTATGGACATCTCTAAGAATGCATGGATCATGCAATCCCAAACAAATCTAAGTCCCTCTCCACCAAAGGTAAGCGTCCTGTCTGGTGGACCTCAGCCATAAACAAATTGTATAACAAAGAAGGAAGCTACTGCGTCAGAGCAAAATCCCATGAAGGGAAGACATCTCTGATCAACATTAGCAGAAAACTACGCCTCTCATAAAACATCCAAGGCCAACTTTGAGAGAAAAATCGCTAAGGACACTAAAGATAACCACAAAGCCTTCTTCAGCTATGTTAGAAACCTGGGCGGAAACCCTCAGATATGCTCAGAGTTGGTTCACAACAATAAAAAATACACTGAACCCACAGATATTGCCAACATTCTGGCTGACAGGTTCAGTGCAAATTTCTCCCCTCCTTCACCCCCAAAAGAAGAAATACTTATCCCAGCTGAATGTAATCTCCCTGTCATCTCAGATTTCCAAGTGAGAACTGCCCTAAACAAAGCAAAAAACACAGCATCAATGGGACCTGACGGTATCCCGGGTTGCGTGTTACGTGAACTCCAAGAGGAGCTAAACCCACACATAAAAATACTATTTAACCTTAGCCTTACTTCAGGATATGTACCTAAAGACTGGCGTACAGCAACAGTGGTCCCACTCCACAAGGGGGGTGCCTCTCAGACCCTGGAAACTACCGCCCCATAAGCTTAACCAGCCTGGTCTGCAAAGCTATGGAAAGAATCATTATGGAACTCATAAACAGAGACATAGGGGACCTACAGACACTTGACCCCACCCATTTCGGCTTTGTAAAGGGCAGATCTTGCCTTTTAAACCTGGTTGACTTTTTCGAAACAGTCACTAGAGCCATTGATGAGGGCAAAGCAGTCCATACAGCATACCTGGACTTGGCTAAGGCCTTCGACACAATACCCCACTCAGGCATCATAGATAATCTCAACAGCTTAAATGTAAACCCTTATGTCACTAGATGGGTTGCAAACTGGCTAAAGGACAGAACCCATAAAGTTAAAATCGCTGGAGCAATGTCAGACTCAAAGCCAGTCACAAGTGGTGTCCCACAGGGATCTGTCCTGGGACCCCTCTTGTTCGGCATTTATTTCTCAGATGTTAAAGCAAACACGGGAGGGCTGTGGCTGACAAAGTTCACAGATGACTGCAAACTAGGCACCATAGTCGATACACCAGCAGACACACACATCCTACAAAAAGGCCTCACAGAAACGGACAACTGGTGCCGGAGTCACGGTCTTAAACTAAATGCCAAAAATGTATAGTCATCCCCTTTGGGAAAAACAAAGTACCCACAAATTATCACATAGACAGCAACCCACTGAGTACTGAAAAAGTAATCAGAGACCTAGGGACCCAAGTCGACAGCAACCTCTCATTTGATACCCACGTTGCCAAAGTGGTTAGAAAAACATTCTACCTTGCACACCTCATCATGAAGGGATTCACATCCAGATCCAAGGATGTCATTGTAGCCCTATATTCCTCCCTCATCAGACCCATGATTGAGTACAATGCCCCATTTGGTATGTACCTCTCCCGGCATTTGCAACAGCTAGAGAGACCACAAAAGTACCTCACCAAGAGGATCAAGGGTCTCCAACATATGTCTTATTCTGCCAGACTAAAGAAACTTCAGCTCTATTCAGTATCATACCGCCTGCTCAGAGGTGATCTCTGCCTGACGTACAAGGCCATGTCCAATCAGGATCTGATGGACATGCTCCACCTCAAAAAATCAAAGTCCATCAGGACCACGAGAGCTAAAGACTTAAACCTCGGCACAAGTATGAATAGGACATGCTGGAGGGATAGATTCATAACCCAGAGGCTTCCCATGCTTTGGAACAAGATCCCAGTTCTTATTAGGCAGAGCCCCTCACTGACTCTCTTCAAGAGAAATCTTGATGAGTGGATGGGAGATCGTAAGTTTACCCCAGGGGTCACATCTGTGTCACTGCTAGACAGGGGCACAGTAAACTAATTCTATTATATAAGGGGACCTTCATTGTGTCACTACTAGACACAGTATTCTAAATTTATTCTGTACATTTTTGTACCATTTCATGGGGTGGCAAATGCCACATCACTATGGCTAGGCTTACAAATGCCCCAGGGCAGATAGCCTAGTACTATACTATGAAACTCTGAAACTAAATGTGACGATTTACCAGACCTCTCCTCAAGATCTGTTGTTATGGTGATTATCTTACACAGTTTAAACAGTCCTTCTTTTCCCTCATTCTATACTGCACTAAAACATAATCTCTTGAACACCTAAATAAAGCTTTATGATTCAACAATACCTGGTTCACAGTTACATATGACTGGTTACCTTAACAGTCTTGACTGTCATCTCTTCTCGACATTGTAGGTGAGTTTCTGTAACAACGTTGAGTCTCATGAAATGGACTTTATGCCTTGTATACCCTGACTGGCGCTTTTCCAGAATTTTGTAGAGTGTTAGTGTCTCTTGCAGTACAAGAGAAAATATATTTTTAAGATGCACTTTAGGTGATACAATAACACTGTTTTGCATAAATTTTTGGAATGATTCCTAAGGAAAGTTACCTGTGCAATATTGTATTATAACTACAACATGGCTGAAAAGGTCCTAAAGTTTCAACTCCTACTTGTTTTTATAATAATATAGTAAATTATGGTACTCTTACTTATTTTTCAAGAAAATATAAATGGATTTGAAGCAAAAAACATTAATGACGTATCCTAGCATGTAATGATTGTCTTATGATCTCAAATCCGAAAAACAAATTTGTGATACAGCTGCAAGTACTTCTTACCTCTTTATGTTTTCCATGGCATCTTCCTTCCTCAGCCCTTTAATAGCAGCATACATTTCAAGGTGCTCCTTCACAGTATGAAAGGGCCAGAGTGGGTTGATTTGAGGGCAGAAGCCAATATACCTGAGTAACTCATCATTCATCATCACCTGCAGTAAAAGGCCATGTTATTGAATGGGTTTAATAGCATCAGTGACGATTTTTTTACTGGGTGTCATCAATTTGAGTAAAAGTTGATCTAAATCTGGCAATATTTTCTACTTCATAACTTTTACTACTCATATTCTAATTTGTTTTGCTAATAGTAATTTTAATTCATAGTGCAATTTTAGATTTCCAGCACTGCAAAAGGATTTTTGAAAAATATATGGTTACCTGCATATTCTAATTTATTTTCATAATAATTATTTTATTTTACAGTACAATTCTGAATTTTGAAGCAGTGCAGAAATATTTTGAAAAAGTATAATTGTACAGTCTTTATACAAAACATTGCTTGCATTACTCAGAAAAATGTAACATACACAATATGCAAAGTATTCAAAATTATCAAATCACAAGATTTTCCCATACTTTTCAGAGCTACCTATATGTCAAAAATACAAGAGGAAATGCCACGTGGGTCCACTGACAGAAAACAGGTGGACACAAAGGTGATGCAATAACTTTACTGGTTAAGCATCAGGCTTATCTTTACCTTAAATCATCTGGCTTCATCTACTATTATTATTATATTACGTGTGTCACTGACACACGTAATATAATAATATCATGTATGTCACTGACAACCCTGCTATGTGTCTTAAATGGAGAAGGCTATTGAAGGAAATCATTACATATGTTTATATTTACAACTCATAATGGAACATAGCACACTGAGCAAGAAACTTGAATATGATTGTTTCTCAAACTGTGCAAACTGTGAGGGCTGGTGAATGCATTGTAAGGGACTTCTCCAAGCTTTTGAGATATTTCTGTCAGATGTGTCTGTGTGAATTTCTAAAATAAACTGAGTGCATTAAATGTGCAAATAACAAAATGTGTATGTTTATGCCATCACATAAAAAAAACTATATGGGATTCCAAGACCCAGTTTCAATCAGTGAGGTCTTAGTAACCATATGTAAGAATTGCCACAGTATATCTGAAAGTTCAAGTGTTCACTGCTAAAGCCTGTAGAGGTGATGTGGCATGCCATGCAGTATATAATATGCAGAGAACATCTGTGTCACTATATTTATGTGGATGACACACAGGTCATTTTAACTGTGCCTCTACATATATAATATCCAGCTTCATTATGAAAGAAGCATCTGCTTACATCAGGCCATGCGCAGCACAATAATATACCAGTACAATAGCTGACCAGTATCTATCAACGTGATATACATTAGTCATTCATACATTTATTAATTTATTATCTAATAAGTGTTTGTCCTAGATGGGGTCACAGGACAGCTGGAGTATACAACAACAAATAGGCAGGCATAAGGAAGGTTACCAGTCCAGTAATGGGCACCAGTCTCTCATGACACACAAACATATACCTGTGTGTGTGTGTGTGTGTGTGTGTGTGTGTGTGTGTGTGTGTGTGTGTGTGTGTGTGTGTGTGTGTGTATATATATATATATATATATATATATATATATATATATATATATATATATATGTATGTATGGGTCTACTTCAAATGCTCCAAGTTGCAGGACATTGAACCACACATTATAGAGGATGAGATGATCGATGTTCTACAACATCAAACACTGAAGTACAATAAATTAAGAAAGGTACTGAACTGTAATTGTAATCATATCTGCTTCACTTTCAAAAGGTGCTAGGTTTAGTCCCCATTGGATCCTTTACTTTTAGTCTGGAAATCAGCATAGATGAGTAGAGCTATTAATGAATGACAAGCTGCATCATGTAGTCTAGGGTTTGATTCCCTAAGCCACCATTTGCCTTGTGCTTTGGGAAAAGTTGGCTAGGCTTTAGAATGGTCTTCTGGACTATGTGCCTAATGACAACTATGAACCTTTAAATAAATGTTATAAATCTTGTCTTTTCATTCCTGCCCCCTTAGGTTACTACTGCCTTCTATTGTTGAAACTTGTGTTCTCTTGTATGTTTTCATTTTTCATTTCTCTTCTTTGCAGCACTGCTGCCCCAGTATTTACTGGTGAACCTGCCTGGCTCTTGATAGCTTTGGCCAGGATTGGATGCCCACCCAGTTTATGTTGTTAGTGCCGTATCAAGTACTGCTGTGTACCTGTCCTTTTTGGGTTTTCATTTGGTATTAACAGCATTGCTTCCACAACGATTGTAAGTGTTGTCACCTGTGGCTGCTGGTAGTTTTTAGTTTTGCAGTCAGTCCAGTTTCCACAGCTTGTCCTTCCTGTATATGACACATGTGTACACTTGGCCCATTTAGCTAGTCCGCCTGCGAGTTCTTCCAAGTTGTTCACTGTCCCATTTCAGTCCTGCCAATCTTTACTTGTTTCATAGTTTCATAGTTTGGTACTAGGCTATCTGCCCTGGGGCATTTATAAGCCTAGCCATAGTGATGTGGCTTTCTCCACCCCATGTAATGGTACAAAAGTGTACAGTATAGATTTAGAATACTGTGCCTCTGTCTAGTAGTGACACAGTGAAGACCCCCTTACATAATAGAATTAGTTTACTGTGCCTCTGTCTAGTAGTGACACAGAGATGACCCCTGGGGTAAACCTACGATCTCCCATCCACTCGTCAAGATTTCTCTTGAAGAGAGTCAGTGAGGGGCTCTGCGTGTGTTATACACCAACCTGAGGCTTGTCCCACTCTACCATTATTAGCTCCTTTTCCCAACAGTTGAACTGATCTCACTGATACTCTGCTTTACGTTGCTTTATTCAGTTTATCCTTAATATACCAGCAGTTTTTTTTCTTAATTTTAGCATTTCCTTTCTCTGCAGATTGATGATCTTCCTGGGTCTGACGGAATGTTCACACTCAGGCTACCTGACTTCTTCTGAAGCAGAGAAGTGTGATGTCCCTCACACGTAAATTTCCCCAGCCACCCATCACATTCTTACATTTACACCATTGCAAGCAATCCTCCAGCTTTATCCAATCAACTATCCCCCTTAAAGTAACAGTTGTTACATTTTTAAATAACATACACCTACCTCTGTTTCATATAACATGCATCATTAAATAATATAAACCTACCTCAGTTTCATATAACATATTACACTTCAGTTATAATTCAAAAGTAATTGGCATAACCTAATTAAACTATCTTCCCAATATACTAGAAGCAACACCTATACTACATATTATATCATTATATAAACAAGAAAAAAATTCTTGATCTAACACCAACTTGCTGCATTATAACTTCCCACCAAACAGTAATGGTCAGCACAAAAATAAAACATAAAGTTTCAATACTTTAGATAACCTTATTAGTAATTCTCACATTACCTTTCCTTACATACACAATAGATCATATAGTGCTCAGAATCGCTAGCACATTGTACAAAATGAACAACTATAACAGTTGCAAATCAACAACCCATCTCAACATAGTCATTTATAAATACCTTACTAGAACTCTTCAATACCTCTCTCTACTTACAAAATCGGAACAAAAGACAACTATCTAATTGTTTAACATAAATAAGTTATCTTAAATGCAAACTTTCCAGAATTCTCACCCTACCACTTTTAACCTCATAATGAGCAGGTGACAATGAAATGAACCCAATACCATCTCTAAGTAATACTACCAAATATATTTCAAAAACACCACTGTTGTAATACAGCTCCCCATTTAATTCTACCAGATGCAGTGCAAATATGTAACTGCTACAACATGTAAAAACACTAGAAGTTATGCAAATTAACATATAGTGCCTGCACAACAAAATGACCCTGAAACATGTTTGGGTAAACAGATATAATTCAGATATATCAGTAATCTATGAAACCTGTTTCAAACCTATTTATTTAACATTTGTTGACCAGGAAAGTCTGAGTAGGACAGAGCCTATTTTCCCATGGAGAAATGCTCCAGATGCATGTCTTTGGAAAGTGGGAGGAAACTGGAGTACCTGGAGGAAACCCACACAAATACAGGTAGAACATGCAGACTCCGCACAGAAGGCACCCCTGCCAAGAATTGAACCAGAATTGAACCAGAGAACCCTTGCTTTAAGGCGACAAAGTTAACTGCTGCACCACTGTGCCACCCAATATTTCTAGACTCAGAGCCTAATCTGCCTGAACATTCCATTTTGGAAGTGACAGAACAAAAAGAGCAGGAATTCCCATTATGATCAGAAAGATTGCCCAGTCTTTCAACAGTACTAGTAAGGATCACTGGAAGGTGTTGAGAGAAAGCCAACCATAAGATGGAGGAAAATGAAAGGGAAAAGAATTTGAACAATGACTAAAGGAATTGGACTTGAGTCATTTGATGAAACAGCCAGTGCTGATATGATATATGTAGTAAAACTTTGCCTGGGAACTGTGAAGGAATTTTATTGAACAAGAAACAGGGGAAAGAAAAGCTACAGCAGATTGTGAGAGAAAATGTTTCCCCAGCTATGAAGAATTATGTTAATAAAGAAAATTGTTGGTGCAAGAAATATACTTCTAGGTTGCTTGATGAAAAGAATCACTCCAACCAAACACTAAAAAAAAACTGAAACTGGCTCTAGTAAAGGAACCAGGCAGCCAAAATGTTATGTTGTTGTTGTTGTGTCTTTCGGCTTTTCCCAGTTAGGGGGTCACCACAGCGGAACTCTGGTCCGCTAATGATTGTCAGTAGATTTTTACGTGCCGAGTTGCCAGCCCTGACGCACAACCTTCAATGAAGGTACACCCATTCACGCATGTCTCCACACAGAAGATGCTCTAGCTGAGAATGCACAACGTCTTACTGTGAGGCGACAAAGCTACCGCAGCACCACCACCGCAGTAACCAGGCAGTCAAAATAATTTCAAAAATCTTTAATGAAACTGAACACTTTCACCTGGTCACAGCAAGGCTTCTTCAGAGTTAAAATAACACTGGTACAAATCAATTTAAACAACCCTCCCTGTCAGTGCCATCATAACAGCTACCAATCAAAATAGAATGTGTCACGTTATGAATATTTAAAGAAACATGAAACATCACAAAAGCTACAAATCAAAATAGAACACGTCACATCATGAATATTTAAATAAACATGAAACCAAAATTGACTACCTGCAAAAATACAAAAGAAAGCAAGTTTGTCTGAAAAAAAAAAAACAGAGTAAACTATTTAAAATACAATTGCACAATGTTTTAAAACTGCATAGAGATCTGCTCATTTAATCCAGGTTTTAAAGTGACATTTAGTCTTAACTACCAAAGAACTTCTTTATATTTTAAAATCCTTTCAAAATCACCTCCCCTCTCTGGGACTACAGAGTAGCCAGAAGAGAAAAGAATGTTTATGCTGCCCAGGGCAACAAACTTCCTTGCTGCACCTCTGCATGTGCATGATGATGACTTGAGTTTACAGCAGTGAATACTGTCAGCTAGATATACTATTGCTAAGGCTGTGGGCAGCAGCCCCACAGTCTTGTATACAGCTCCAGGCATGGTACACCATAATAGGACCCAGAGGTGGTGCCTCATCTCGTGCATCAGCCCCTAAAGACTGCCACAAACAATTCAAGTTCACCTGCCCCAAGATGTGAAAATGCTTAATTTACTAGTCTACCGAGTTTGAAATAGAATGTTATAAGATAAAGTCTCATCTTGAGGTCGTGCTATGGCTGTCCCTATGATATGGTTTCATCTACACAGCTATGTAGTTGCTCATTGCTGGTTCTACCCATGTATGCTGGTGATTTAGATCCTGTGTGTGACCTGATGCTTATATAACTAATAACTGTTATAACTACTGTGGTCATACATGATGTTAATCAAAAGAGGTGGTTTCTGACAACACAAGTTATCAGGACATGCACATTTGAACATGTCAGGGATTAATGTTGTCATGGCAATTGCTCTATAATGATTATCCTATTTCTCTGTGTCTGTACTGTGCGGTTAGGAATGTATACTGTGGCCTCTCAGATGCTGACTATCATACCACAGGATATTATGGTAATGAAAAAAGGTGCCATCTGGTACCACAGGTTGCCAGGGCATAATATGAAGAGTGTGGCATTTGATACCACAGATTTCTAGTACATGTATTTGTCAACAACTACTTGGTGATATTATCGTGGCAACTGTGGACATTATATTTCTTTGTGCACATGTAATATCTGTGGAGCATCACTGCACATAGATTTGTACCACAGACTGCTTCATCGCTAGAGCGTGAGGTTACCATAACAGCCTGCTTCTCAAATTCATAGACATAGCCAGGGTTGGGTGAAGGGGGCAGCTGCATCAGGCACAGGGTATTTGTAGTTGTGATCAGCAGATCTAGTTGATTAGTAAAGCAGTTTTGTCATTTCTGAATGCTGTACACTTTTGCAATCAAGACTGAAGCACTTCAGCTCTTCAAGCATAGCATAAGTCGTAGCAAGCCATTTGCTACAAAAGAAGCAAGTGGTTTGATAGAATTTAAGAAATAGAAAGCTTTTTTTTGTTTGTTTAGTTAGTTGGTTGGTTGGTTAGTCCAGAAGTAGAGGAGCTCCAGATCTGGGAACAGACCTTTTTTTTTTTTTGCTCCTAAGCTTATAGTTGAATGGTGCCAGATCAAAAATGGTAGCTGGGGCTAGATGAGCCAACTACAGCTCTACTAATGTGCTAATGCTCCTTCTCCTCCCATCCTTCTGTGCTCTACTGTTCATCATCCCATTTTTGGTCAGATTCAGGTGTGCAAGGTAGTCATTTTATGGATTAGAAGACCACTGTGCCGGATTGTTATCATGTTGTACAATGCTGCAAACACACATCTGAGATGCTGTTTCTGGTGTGTACTGCTGAGTACCTCCACATGTGTCTAGAAACCTGAAAAGGGACTTCAGTAACCTAAATATTCACTCGGTCATACTCTTAGTCAGTCTGCTATGTTATATGCTTCTTCTGCGGGTGATTAGGATAGAGAATTAGTGTCATCATCCAAGGTTCCATGGGGTAACGACTACCTCCTGTAAAACATAATCAGAGTTCTAGGTTAGTGCTGTTGTCTTTATGCATAGTATGACCTATAGACATACATGGCTGTGTGAGTCTTACAGGCACTCATTTGGTGTCCCTCAATGATGTCAGAAATTATAAATGTGTGCTTTGTGACAGGTGTCCAGATACTCTCATGTACACATCTAGGCAATGATGTTGTAATCTGCATGGTCCCCCCTTCAGGATCAGGATATCAGACATGATAAAACTGTTCTTTGGGGCACAATATTCTAGACAAAACACTCATGTGCACATGGTGATCTCAGAGTTGATATATATTAGTTCAGGGGGTATGGGGGACTTGCCTCCCATATAGGAGAGTTCAGGGAGGCTATACAACAAGAAGTTTTAAAGAGAAGACTGATTTTCTAGATGGTGCTGTGGTAGTGTTGTCACTTCACAGTAAGACGTTGTCCTGTTTGATTCTCAGCTAGGAGCCTTCTGTTTTAGATAAAATAAGAAATTCTTATGTATCTGACAAAGGTTGTGCTGCAGATCACCAAACTATGCAAGCTAATACCACTAACAAATGGGTAAATCTGTTACTTTATTGAACATGTGGATAGGAGGCAGCTCGTGGCACTGCCTGATATCAGGAAAAGCCTGGAAATTTAACAACTCCTCCTGTGTTTCTGGTCTTTTTTTTTGTTTTTTTCAGCATGTCGCCACTCTGCATTTCAAGTGCTGACATTTCTATAGGGAGCTAAGTACTTGATTTATTTAACTGGTGTGTGTGTGTGTGTGTGTGTGTGTGTGTGTGTGTGTGTGTGTGTGTGTGTGTGTGTGTGTGTGTGTGTGTGTGTGTGTGTGTGTGTGTGTGTGTGTGTGTGTGTGTGTGTGTGTGTGTGTGTGTGTGTGTGTTGTCCCTGCGTTCTGCAACATTAAGGTGCTCTTGTCCTTACCTGGAAAATGATTGATGTTTCTGGTAAATATCTGAGAATTACAGTCAATAAAGTGAGATATTACAGCTTCATAATTGCAACGGTAGCATTGTTGCCTCACAGCAAGAGGTTCTCCTGTTCGATTCTCAGCTAGTGTGCGGGGAGTGCCTTCTGTGTGGATTCTGCATGTCCTCCCCGTGGGTTGAGTGGCATTCCGAAAGGCATGCATGAATGGGTGTGCCTTTGTTGAAGGTTGGGCGTCGAGCATTATACATCACATATGTTGTTCTATACACTATAATCAAATCAACATTACATAAATTGTTCAACTCCTGCCTTCTGTTAAACCTCATTCATCCTGCAAAAGCTGAAAGACAACAACAACATGAAATGTACTCTTACCCTTTTCTAAAGATTGTACTTCCTGTTCTTTCATCCCTGATGCAGTATTCATTACTTCAAATATGGCTGGTTTAGACTTTGATTTTCATTTTCTAGTAATTACTTTTTTGTTGGCCACCAGACCTTTAACCACATTTCTTGAGCAAAGGATTTGTGGGGTATAGTTAGGGTGGGGAACAGAAAGTCTCAACTGGCTCTGATTTTTGCCTCATATTTTGATCTGCTTTCTTGTAAAATTTGTCAGTAAGGTCTGCAATTACTAAATAATGACAAACATTTGACTTTCAGACTTATATGCCTTCAGAAAAGACATGCTAATGCAAAGCATGCCTCATATCGTAGCAACTTTCTAAGTATATAAAGGCAGTATCTGTCCCTGATTTTGGTCCATTGTCTTTCATTCTTTTTTTAGGTTTCTCCATGACTCTTGAGCTAAGATACTGAAAGGTATTTTTTGGCAGTGGGTCAAACATTATATTCTGACAGTAATGACTTGAGGAGATAAATTGCTGTGTAGCAATTATTTATATATTTATTCATTCATTTGATCACAATCAAACATCTGAGGTTTACAGTTACAATCATACATGTGACTGTAATTGATAGTCACGTGTGTGTGTGTGTGTGTGTGTGTGTGTGTGTGTGTGTGTGTGTGTGTGTATGTATGTGTCTCTGTTTATAAAGGGATAGTAAATACTTTCAACTGTCACTGATTTTGCAGAATATCTTTAATTTTTTTGCCTCATTTTTTTGGTTCATAGGCTCATAGGAGATTACTCTGCTAACACCTTAAGGCCCCTTACAAGCCTATCCAATATAACCCGATTTTACCAAATATAACGCCCCTATGGGCAAGAGGGTAGCATGGATTTGTACCTGTACATTGAGTATCCTACAGCTTGCCTTGTCCATATGGGACATAAGTGCTACCCCAGGTGTGAATTTGTGATTCACCATCCATTGATTCAAACTGTGTTTGAAGAGGGCCAGGGAAAGGGTCTGCTTAATGTGAATATGAAGCCTGTTCCAAAGAATGGGGCAATCTCTGAGACACATATATGTCAATCCAGCATGTTTTGAGACACTGACCAAGTTTAAATCCCCAGATTGTGTGACTGTCATGTTTGACTTGTGGATGTGTAGCAGCTCCATCAGGGCTGGATTTGTAAGTGCCTTATTGGTCAGCCATAGGTCACCCCGTGATAGTCAGTAGGAAACAGAGTAAAATGATAGGGCTTTTAGTCTATCTGCATAATTCATGTTATTTCCACTCTGTATTTTCTTTGTGAGGAGCCTTGAGGTCTCTCCATCTGCTAAGTGCCAATTCAAGTACATACCAAATGGTGAATTATACTTGATTCTTGGTCTAATAAGGGCTGAGTACAACAGGACTATAATTTCTTTGGATTTGGATACCATGTCTTTACATACAAGTCTCTTCTTCATAAAGTTTGTGGGAATTTTTACTGGCAAATCAATAAGGGTTGTAGTCTCTAATTAATGATGACAGACATTTGAGTTTCAAACTTAAAAGCTGTCTGTAATCTTGTTTCTTTGAAAACCATTAATTTGTAAGCTTTCAGGTTGACTCTTGAGCTAAGCAGCTGAGATGTCCGTTTTACTGAGGTGGGCTTGCTGTTGGTTGCTCACTGTATTATACCAGCAGTGAGCTGAGAAGATAAAGGGCTGTGTGGCTGTTATTTATGCATTTAATTACAATCAAACATCTAAGGTGTATAATCATATTCATACACGTGGTTGTAACTGACGATCACATCTGTGCATGAGAGTCTATGTGTCTATGTGTGTAGGTGTAGGGGGTTAAAATTAGTGTAGCCAATTATTTTTTATTTCATTGCATTCTGATATCTGAGGTATATATAGTCAATAATGTTGGCTTTAATTGTTGGGTACAGGAGCTGTCTGTGGATTAAAGTGATTGACATTACTGTCATTTGTTCAGTTTAAGCAATCTTTATTCTAGATTTGTAGAGGTAGTGTGCATGTTTGTGAAGCCAGATGGACTAGTTTACTGGGTATATTTTTACACAATCAGCTGTCTGAAGTGTACAGTGGATGTATTTGATGAATATGGGGACAGTCTCTGATGAAAATGTTTATGTGTGGTGGAGGGATTGCAGTAGATCTAAAAGTAACAAGTCAGCCATAATTTTTTTCACTTTCCCTCATATTTGAGCATCAGCACTGTATTTCATAAGTGGCTGTCTGTGTTGGTCTGAGCAGGATGTGTGCAATAGTCAATAGCAAATGATCATTGGCAGACTGTTGTATCAAGCAGTGTCGCCATCTAGCAGCACTTGAGTCTTTGGCTCACTTTTTGGTTGTGATGCCTTCTGTGAGAAGCCTGCATGGACTCCTTGTCCTTTTGTTTATAACATATGCCTTTGGCTATTTGTGTTCTTAGTTTTATCCCACTCTAACACCACAGGGGGCACATTAAGTAACTAGCTTTCTTGGAGGGCAGGCAGGCATTGTTCCCGGAGGGGACCTACTATTTTCTTTTTGTTGGCTTTGAACATCAAGTTTTGGATACAACTTATTTTCCTTGGGACTGAATCTCTTTCCTTACTTGTTGTTGTTCTGATGATCATTAGAACAAAAAGTTGTGAAAAAAAGCTGTAAGATGCACCTCAGATCATCTAGAAACCTATGATTTCTGGGACCCCTCCAGCTTAATTCAGTCTTTTCTTCCAAATTGATTACAGTGGGGTTTTAGCCCATTAAGATGTGTTTAAAAGCATGACAAGAAGCTAAAAAGCAAAACAAAGTGTGAAAAATAAGAACAAAGGGATCTATTTGGATGGTATGATGCCAGAATGAGGGGAAGAGGGGACATGCGTAAGGCTCTAAGGAGGTATAGGAGAACTAATGGGTGACAAGGACCCCCCCCCCATAGAGTTCTTTGTCTGTTACATATCAGTTAAGGCTGGCATTGTTGATTGCAATAGTACATCTGAGGTGTATGCAGGTAGATAGCAAAGGTGGGGTGAAGGGGGCAACTGCCCAGAGCACAAAGTGTTAGAGGGTGCAATCAAGAAATCCTGCATTTTATTTATTTATTTTTTTTTTCTGTACCAAAATGCTGAGGGAGGCATGTATCTGTAGGAAGCCAGTTGGTACAAAAGCCCCACCAACTTTCTACTGTAAAAAGCCAAAGTCCTTTTTTGGTTGTTCTTCATTAGGTGAGATTGGAAGTGGGGGTGGATTTTGGCAAGAGCCAATTGGCTTTCTACAAAGCAGAAGTCGTTTTTTTGAGATGAAGAATGGGGAGATTTGTTTAAAGCCAATTAATAAGGACCAATGGGATTTCTACAAAGCCAAAGTCTTTTTTTTTAATTTGAAGAGTAGAGGCATATATGGATTTGTGGGAAGCCAGGTGGCAAGGACCAGTCTACTTTCTGCAAAGCCAAACTTCAGGGACCAGCACTGAGTACAAATGTCTCTGGGTCTGTAATTTAAGTACAGTGGCTGCAATGAACAGGTACATACTGAGGCACTCTGTAGAGGAAAATGAATGACCCCATCTTTTGCTTAATCACAGGTAATTGTAATTGACCTGCTGTAACAGAGCCCCACCCACTCAGTTCCTTCCTGCAGCCACCCCTTGATTTTAAGTCACCAGCTGCCACTGTATGTGGATATTAAATATTGACTTTACTTAACTGTATGAGGCAAAATGGGCAGAAACAGGAAAGCATAGTGCAGGGCCTTAAATGCAGTCTTTGTCTGGCTCTTGAGGCATTGGCTAGTTGATTATGAAAACAGTTATGCATTTTGATGTTGTTAGTTGCAAAATTTTAACTTGGAATGTATATTTTAGTAGACTGAATGGTAGACAAGTTGGTTGTGGGCTATTAGGATTTGATTCCATGAGTTTTCACCTGATATAAGTTGGTTTAGGAGAGCCCTGAATGGCACTTTGATGTATAGAAGGTTGAAAGAATGAAATGGCATCTAATGGCTTTAATGCATTCAGCCTGTTTGAATGGGAGGTAATGATGTATGAAAAGCCTTAGTGCTGCTGGCTGACTCAGCATTATTTAGATGCTACTTCTGAAAAATAGCTCAAGTCTGTTACAACACATAATTGTCCGACTCCATGGCATACAGGGATAATGTCCTGGTTCCTTGCCATCCATTCTGATCAGACCAGTGGGTCCTCAAGCTGCTTCTCAGATCTGATCTGGCACAACTAGTGCTCTAGACTCAAGCTTCTTTAAACTTTTCCTTTCCAATACCTTCCAATAATCTTCTAGATTAATTTCTCTCATCCAATCTCATTTGCCACCACGGCAAACAGATGGTATCTAGCACAGTTAGGTACTCACCCTTCTTATATTTACTTAGATCTGTAATGTTGTTCTTTTTGAACTTGTACAACTTCCCTTGCTCTGTTGAGCTCCCTTCTTTTTCTAAATTACTCCTATTTAGTGTTTACTTTATATTCCTTTTTCTCCCATCTTGCTTTATGTCTGCAGGTGGCCTACCAATTCCTTCTCACTCCCTGTCTCTTCTTATTTAAATACATAATTAAATAAAGTCATTAGGCTTGTGTTCTTGCAATAATTCTGCCTTTTCTAGTGTGGCAACATTTTTGTACTGTGTGTGCCTTGTCATGTTGGTACACGTTTGTTAAGAAAAAGTTTGACTGTCTGCTCATTTAATTATGCAGCACCCTGACAAGAGTGTTTCTAAATGTATTAAGCATGGACATAAGAGTCCACCCCACAACACCCACAACCATTGTATGGTGTACATGGTGCCAGAACATTTATCTGCTGACAAGATTGTAGAAATGAGCTGATTACCAAATGATTAATCCCTCCAGATACTTCCTCTAAGAAACCTAAAAAGAATGAAGAAAAGGGCAAGCAAAAGAAAAAAAACATGAATAGTAAACAATATGTATCCTTAGTCAAAATAGAGGAAAGCAGATGAAGCCAGTCCTTCTTTAGCTTCAAAGGTTCCAAGATTGGATCTGACATCTCTTCCAGCATACAAAGCACAGTCTACTCCAGTCCCAGTCCACTTGGATTTTATTAATACTGTTGATACATCTCCTAAATGACAGATTAGTTACCCTTCCTCAGAAAGGGAACTTCCCGAGTTCCTGTCCAGACTTCCTTCAACTTTTTCCCTCGGGTCCTTCAGATAATTTTTGAGTGCTTTAAAAATGAACCTGGAGCATATGATGAGGGCCTTCTTGAAGTCTTATAAAAAGATGGGTGTCATTCCATTGCCCTGTGTATCTTGAGTGGATAAGGGTGGCTCTTCCTTACCTGTCTTGCCTCCTTCCTCAGTCTGTGTTCCGGTACCAGTGACATCTAAGCCAAGACAATACCTGCAACCTGTATTCCTGGCTCCAACTTGGTCTTCAGCTTCAGTACCTCTTCATCTGAACCACTCAACTCCATGACCTTTGACATTGAGCAGATCTTGGAAATGAATCTGCAATGCCAGGTCACTGGCTTGGTCATTGGTACCGACCCAGTTGGTTAGTTTTATGGTGTCAGAGTCTTCAGCCCTCTACGTCTTGGCACTGATCTCCTCTTCAAAACTCTCTGCTTCCTTGGTTCCAAGTGTTCCTTCCTCAGTGCTGCTTATATCTTCCTCCTCCTACTCCAACGGGATGGATGTGGTTCTGGGAGTGATCTCCTCAACTCCAGCAGAGCTGGGGTTGGCACTCAAAGTCATGGACAGTATGCTAGCCTCTCCAATGAGAAGGTTGGTTCAGACTCCAGTGGTCTCAGCTTCTCCCCTCAACACCTGCTGTGCTACATCAATAAGGAGTCCAAGACAATGAGTAGAATTAGGAAGTAGGCATATGCCTCGGGTACTTTTGCTTTGACAGCACTGAATTATGCCACTCATATGATCGCTTTCACAGAGCTTTAGCAGAACAAGGTTTAGCATCTTTGAAGAAGCTGCCCGCACCAGATTCAACTTCTAGTTACTTTGTGCATTCTTTAATATTGCCAATGTTTTTATGAGGTAAATGCATAATGTGGCAGTTTCAGTGGCGGGCATGGGCATTACAATGAGATAACATGCCTGATTTTGCCTGTGTGATTTTGCAAATAACTTTATGTCATCTTTCACAAACTCTCCATATGATGGTTCATCTCTCTCTCTCTTTCTTTTGGGCTTATGCTGAAGGAAAAATGTCTGTTCTGTCAACAGGAAGGCAAGACTTTGCCTGCGATAGGTGTTCTGTTTGAGACTCCAAAGAAATCCAACAACAGTAATCAATGGGGTCCAAATCTCTATGGTTTCAGACACCCCACATCAGCCTTTGATTCCACTTCAGACAAGGGTGGTTGAGACAGAGGTGGCTATTCTAATGGACACTGACTCATAGTTTGAGGAAGTCTGCAAAACCAGGGATACAGAAGTCTTTTTAAGTACCATAATCCCTGAAGAGGATGTCTTGGAGGCAATCAAGGGCCATATGTACCTTTACTTGACTGCATGGATGGACATCGGGGCCATATATACCTTCCCTTCACTCACCTGCATGGAATGCCATCACACGTGACACTCAGGTGGGAAGGATAATATCTAGAGGCTACACAAATTCTCCACCCCTCGCCCACCTCAGCCTCAGCCACTGCAAGACATTTCATTTCATCAATGAGAAGTTGCCAAAAGAGAGATTTATTCTTTTTTAGAAAAAAAAGACATCCAGGACGTCCAACCAGACCAGCGAGAGTCAGGATATTATTCAAGATTCTTTTTTGTTCCAAAGAAGAACAAGGAGCTCAGGTTCATTTTACACCTCAATAGCCTAAACCTCAGTATAACAAAAACACCCTTCAAAATGGTCATGGTGTGAGTGATGTTGCTGTGTCGCCAGGCAAACAATTAAATTTACTAAACAGATCTTCAGGATGCCTACCTCCACATCAAGAAATCCCAGTCATCCAGAAAATTTCTTCACTTCTGTCTAGAAAGAGTAATTGCAGCCCATCTATGTTTCAGAATGATTAGCGTGTTTTCGCATTCAATTGGTTACTCACTACTGAAACAAGAAAATCTCTTATCACATCCAGAGACTATTTGATTCAACTCTGCCTATCCTTAGGAATCACTGCAAATTATGACAAATTAAGCCCACTCAGTCAGTTGTGTCTTTTGGATTCCATCTGGCCACAATAAATTGCATAGTGACTCTCCCATCAGAAAGGCTATAATCACTCAGAGCAGCTATCTGCAACCTGTTGTGTCAGTGCCTTCCTCCTACAACTTTGGGTCTTTGAGTTCTAGGACTAATGGCTTCAAGAATTGTTTTTGTTCAGTTTGTATGCTTCCACCTGCAAATTCTCCAGTGACTGCTCAAGGTGCAGTGGTCCCAAATCTTAGATCATCCATCAGCCTCAATGATCATCACAGTTGTGCAAGGATCATCTGAAATGGAGGCTAACTTCTCTCAACATTCACATAGGGACATCTTTCCTGATGAATTGCCATTCAGCAGCCACCATCACAGACAGATGCCTTCTCTCTGGCATGGGAGGAATATCCAGGATGAGGATGATCCAAGGGACTTGAAAATCTGCAAAATGATAGTTTTCACAGACGAATCCTGGAGATAAGAGCAGTTCTCCTTACATTGCAGGAATTTGAGGACATCTTAACCCAGGAGTGATTTCTATACAAACAGACAACATGACTGTGGTATGGTATTTGAACAAGCAGGGGGGATACAGATCGTACCCCCTATACAGAGAGACCATGAGGGTTTGTCAGTGGGTGATCACTACTCATCACTTTCTGATAGTAATGCATGTCCCCAGAAGGACCATTTACCTTGCAAACAGCTCAGCAAATCCCCTTTGATACCTTATGAGTGAGATCACAATCCGGCATTTCCTCTCCAGATTTTCATTCACTGGCGACAGCCATACTGCTGTTTATTTGCCTCTTCAATTAATGCCATATACAAAAGCTACTTCACCTTGATCCCTGAAAGAAACGGACCACAATGAATGCTCTAGTTGAGTAGTGACCTTCCAGGCTTCTCTATGCATTTCCCCCTCTACCCTTCATGTTTAAGTTTCTGCAAAAAGTGGAAAAATGCAAAGCCATGGTGATTCTCATTGCAGCATATTATCCTCAGCAAATTATTTGTTTTCTCTTCTTAAGACATCTTCTCAAAAAATCCCCATGGCTAATAAATCCAAAACAGGGTCTCCTAGTTCACCTCGCTTTCAGCCTCACCTCATTCTCAGGTTAACTATGTAGTTTCTCTAATTCCCCTAATGTCTAGGGACACTTCCTTATTTCAAAATATTATTGGTGTTCTTTCCTTGTCTCAAAAGAATCTACCTGCAAGATTTACTGAAGCAAATGGAAATGATTTGCTGTTTGAATAGACACTTTAGCTGTTGACCCTTTTCTGACATTTTGCAGTTTCTTTCACATTAATTTGACACAGATTCATGTTCTTCCACAATTAAGATCCAGCTGGCTGCCACTTCTAACTACCACATTAACTTCAGTTCACATTCCATAGCCTCCAAGAGATCATGTAATGCCTTTTTAAAAGGAATCTTTTTGCTTCGTACAGCAATAAAAGAACAAATTCATCCATGGGGGCATAAATTTCATCCTAGAACCTCTAACAAAGAATCTTTTCAAACTGGCTTCTTAAACACAAATGAAATTTCTATACTAGAAAACATTGGTTTTGTGGCAGTGACTTCAGCAAGCAGATTTTCTGAATTTTAGGCTTAGTCCTCCAACCCTCCCTACTTAATTTTTATATGGCTAGAGTATCTGTTCACATAAACTCTGTTCCCAAAGGTGCATCTAAATGTAACTTGAACCAGCCTATTCCCTTACCAGTCTTCTTCCCAAATCCCACCCACAAAGGGGAGTACACACTTCTCACCCAAGAAGTTCCTAGGCAGCTAACATTTTATCTGCACAGAACTATATCCTTTATTTATCTGCACAGAACTCACCAGATCCTCTCATTCAGGTCCATACAATACAACATCCCCACATCTTTCCTCTCCCCTTCAATTTAACTTCTGGGGATGTGAAGGACCTGTATGTTATTTGGTAAGCAGTCAGCAAATCGGATCTCAGGAGAGAAACTAAACTAGAGGATTATGGGAAGAGAAAAAGTTTAAAGGAGCTCAAGGTTATTTCATTAGTTGTGCCAAACTGGATCCAACAAGCTGCTGGAGGACCCTTTAATCATATTGGATAGACCTGGATGAAATAATCCAGTGTTATGATAAGTGCATAGCTACCATTTATGTCCCAGATAACTCAAGATCAACTAGTAGCCAGGACGATACAAGAGCCAGGGTGGGAAAATGGGAGTTAGCACCAAAGTTGGCTCACACATTTGAAAGAAATGGAGGTGATCTGTTCCTCTGAATTGCTAACACCTACTGGAAAATGGGTGTTTACCATGCAGTATAATATGGTCTGAACATGAGATGATTTTCATGTAGTATCTTTCAGTGTGAATACTTGGAAGTTTTGTGTGGGAAAGGTGTAGCAAGTTATGTACATCAGCCATCAGGATAGGGTGGGTTAAGACAACAAAAGGTAATAACAGCCACGTCTTCTAACTCTCACCCCTACCAAATATCTGTGGATGCAAGGAAGCTGGAAGAATGAATAAGTTACAACACAGAAGAGGGAATTAAATGCTCAAAGAAGCAGAAAATACAAAATATAAAACATTTAACAAAAGTAGTGCTGTGATTTGCTTTAGCTGCTGACATGAATCTTTTTAATTATGCTGCTGAACAGTGGTGGCTGGTGAGTTCAAACTGAAGGGGGGCTGCAGGAGACAGCTGAATGGGTGGGGCCAATGGGAAGGGTGTGGTCAACTAGAAAGGGGAGGAGCTATGCTCAAAACCACAAAACCTGGAACTTTAATTAAATACGCTGCCCTGGGTGCCAAACCATCATTATGAGAGTCCAGTCAAGACAATGTGAAGTGTAGAAGAATATTTCAATGCATTAGCTGCATGACAGCTTACTTAATATCTAGATGGAAACAAAAAGGCTGTGAGGCATGAAAAAATAAATTACTTTTTAAATACATTACTGGAATGACAGTAAAAATCAAGTACAAGAAAAACAAGCAGCACTCAACTCAAACCACTTCTCCTTGCACTGCAGTTCTAATTATAATTTATATTCAGCTTTATTAAAGTACCAAGTAACATGCTGAAAGTAGCAATCTCTGTGATACCCCACTTGTAAAAATGTTTCTTATCCAAAAAAGACCTGCTGCCTGACAACAACTATCTACTTGTTTCATGGGGAAAACATGATCAAAGTAAAAAAAATGAAAAGCAAACAAGAAACAAGCTCAAGATACATTGCTTAAAGGATTACTGTACAGGTAATGGACCACAAATGATAGATTGGAATTCTGTTTGGTTTACAGGTAAAGCCTGCAAAGATGACTGCAAGTCTCCAACAAATGTAATGAGCTTCTTAAAATAATGATGTAATCCTGTCCTTTATTACAAATACTGTCATATGCATTTCAATACCCAAGGCTTATACATTATATAGTTATGCAAGTATTCTCTGCATGGCAACAGAAAGGCTTTCACTGTTGGCAATTCTTTAACAGTATGCCTATTAAAGCTTACTTGCATCTTACAATCTCAGACAAGCTTACCTGATGGTCATTAAAGCATTGCTACTTAAACACAGAGCAACAGGCACTTTCTGAGTAATAATAAGCATAAATCAACAGTATAAAAATATGACAAACCTGAGCATTCTGCAAAATCAAGGGCAGAATAAAAGTAGTACTTGTGTCTACCTTGGATGGGGGGATACTCTGCACATTTACACTGCATAACTGCTCCTTGCCTTGCTTGGACATATCCAGAGTCACACTACATGAGGCAGTGGGGTGCAACAAGTATGTCACAATTTGAAATGTCTCTGGCTGACTGTGATGGCCCTGACACATTTGTCATACCTCTCAACCTCAGAGCAAGAAATCTGGACAAAGCCATACATAGAAGTGGGACAAGGCCCAAAAATAAGTACAATTTTCAATATTGCTCTTATAAACTTAGAAAGGTGATAGAGTAGTAGGTCTTGCATTAGTATGAATTTCTGAAGGGTATGAAATCTGAAACACAAATGTCTGTCATTATTTTCTAACTTCAGTCTTTAATGATTTGCTACTAATTTGCCAAAAAAAACACAATTTTATGAAAAAATGGACCAAAAATGTGATGCAAAAATATAAAACAGCCACACAATACAGCTGGGAACCTGTCAAAGAAGGGACACTTTTTTAATATTAGTACTGCTAACATGAGCAGCTGACAAAATAAAAGAATCTGCATGCATTTCTGAAATAAAAGTAATCTATAACTCTGATTATTACAGTTATCTTAATTGTAAACCCTCCACCTTTTCTTCCAAAATTGCCATTTTGTGGCGGGATTATTAGGGGAAGAGCAACATTTTGAGCCAAAATCCGGGACAGTTCAGAGTTTTGGATATGCCTAATTCTTTAAAGCAATTTATATGCACATACCTCTCAACCTGTTAATGCAGGAAATTTGGACAAGGCCAAATATACTTATAAACATTACAAAAAATTGTTGTATAAACTGAGACAGTTGATAGAATAACAGGTCTTGCTTTAGCATGCATTTTTCTGAAGGTTATGAGGTCTGAAACTCAGTGTCTGTCATTATTTAGTAACTTAATTCCTAAATTATTTGCCAGAAAACCACACATTTAATGAGGAACAAATGAAAAATAAGAAGCAAAAATCTATTTATTCTCTGAAAATCTGGACAGTTGAGAGGTATAGTTCAGACGGGGCTGTCTTCGAGTTTGCCGCCCTTCCCCCTCACAAAATCATGGTCGAATGGAGCCTCCCCCCTTCAGCTATTCCAATGAACCATTACTTGGCTATTTCACCCCATTTACCATAAACACTAATGTGCACACTGCTTTACTTCTACAATGATTTGGACTTCATTTGAAAGTTTTATTTTGCATTTTACAGCACAAACACTAAGACATCTGCTAAACAAAGCAATGCAATCTCACAATGAAAACAGACTTAGCATTAAAACTTCTCTGCCCTTGAAACTCACATTCATTGAAACCGCATTGAAACCCACATTCAAAGAAAATACATTTTGCCAGTGACTGATAAAGATTAACTTTGGGCTGTTTTCAAATCATAGGCCCCTTGCACATGCAACATACACGTGGTCTTTGATACACCTTTCTGATTTTATTAAATTATATTCCTTGTACAATATAGTACAGCTGTAGAGGGCATTTTAAATTTGTTTTGAACATTTTTCCATTAAACAATGAAACAAAATGCATGCACCAATAATAACAAAACTGCACAATTCAGAACATTTTTCCAGTAAACAATGAAAAAAATGCATGCACCAATAACAACAAAACTGCCCAATTCAGAACATTTCTATCATAAAAGTCTACTCAAACTTCTACAGTCCACCAGTATCAGTAACAGTAAATATACACAATCTCTGAAGAAGTAAAAGTCATCTAAATAATTCCACATTAAAGAAATCTGTAACTAATGACGAGGTTGCTGCTAGCAAACAACTTTATATTTCATTGTTTCATCTACAAATAAAGTGTCTGTTGCCCTTGAGGAATGAATTGCCTATGTTTCATTAAAAAATGATAAACTAGTAATATTGCAATAGGGAATGGATGGTAAACTGATAACAGGTTCAGAGTTACTAGGTATCGTCACCAAAAAGGACTGCAGCATTCACCCCTTTACAATACAGTACAGTATCAGCAATGCATCTACCTACCTTCTGCATCAAAAGCAAGTACACTACCTATTGTGCTATTAACAATGCAAGCAGACTCAGCATAAGCATCACTAAATGTTTGTTCCCCTGCAGCTCTCAGCTTCTTGTAAAATCTACTTGACACTCAGCTGTATCTCTGAACTTTGCAGCACAAGAAATCTGGAAAAAGCCAAAATTTAAGGGGGGGGGGCAAAAACAGGGGCACATTTCAAACATCGCTTGTATAATGTTGGAAAGTTGCTAGAATAAAATGCTGTGTTACCACCATACATTTCACTGCCATGCATTGAACCCAGGACCCTGTGCAAAACAATCCTGGGCAACATACCACTATGCCAAATCAATCATCTATTTTATGAAAGAGGAAGACTGAAACTTAAATGGCTACATTCAGTGAATTCAGTTCTCACCATAGCTGTCAACATCTTAGCACAAAACACCTGAACAAAGCCAATAATGGGAGAATACAGCCCCCAAACATATTCAGTGAATTCAGTTCTTACCATAGCTCTCAACCTCTTAGCAAAAACACAAATAAAGCCAGTAATGCGGGAATATAGCCCCCAAGCATATTCAGTGAGTTCAGTTATCACCATAGCTCTCAATCTTGGCACAAAAAACCTGGACGAAGCCAATAATGGGGGAATACAGTCCCAAAAATAGGGACAAATTTCAAATATCCATCTTATAAACTTAGAAACTTGCTATAATAATAGGTTTTGTGTTACCATGTACTTTTTGAAGAATATGAAGTCTGAAATTCCACTGCTTGTCATTTTTATTTATTTAACATTTGTTAACCAGGAAAGTCTGATTTGAAATAAAAGCCAATTTTTGGCAGAGGAAGAAACACTCCAGACATGTTTTGGTAAGATGAGAGGACACCAGAGCAAACCCACACAAACACAGGGAGGACATGCAGACTCCACATAGAAGGCACCCCAGCCAAGAATCAAACCAGACAACCTGTAGCTGTTAGGCAACAATGGTACCACTGCACAACTGGCTGTGTTGAAAAACAAAAATAGAGAAACCACAGATTTTATGAGGAACAGAACAAATATGGTGTTGGGTAGGGAATTCAGGCTCTTGCCATTTGGGCCCAAGGTACATGATTCAAGCCTTATTCTCTACCCACCACCATGTAGTGACTGGGGCATTTCACATACACACACACACACACACACACACACACACACACACACACACACACACACACACACACACACACACACACACACACACACACACACACACACACTCTCCAAGCTGTAAAACCCATTCCTGTACCATCATCACTGGCTGAGCTGTTAATCCATGCAATAGGCAAGCCCTTCCATTGCAGTCTGATCCCCGCTGGGAAAATGTAGATGCGCATGTTGTCTTTGTAATCTGGACTGCTGGTGGAGACAGTCTGGATTCTGTGTGCATGCTCCAGACTGGTTCAACAGCAGTCTGAATATCAGAAATGCTGCGCATGTGCGGTGTTCCAGGACTCAGTTAATTTATTATTTTCTTTTTGTTATTTTTATTTTATATTTTGTTTAATTTTTCTTATTTTACAGCTGGGAGGGCTGTAGTCCTGTGGTCCAATAGCACGAGCCGCCCCTGCTACTGAATACAATGGAATCATTCATTCATTTTCTGATAACCCACTTATCTTTTCTCAGGGTCATGGGATGCAAGAGCCTATCTTGGTACCCAGTGGGAACAAGGCACTGAGCCTGTTCTGGGTAGGGCACTAGTCTACCACAGACAGCACATACATGCAAATATATCCCCCCCAAACACACACACGTACACACACACACACACACACACACACACACACACACACACACACACACACACACACACAAAATCACTACAGGCACGCTTAAAGGCAACTGGAAAAACATCTGTACACCTACTTCAAGTCTTAAGTGTTAGGAGTAGGAGAAAACTAGAGTACCTAGAGAAAACCAGTTTAGATGTATGAAGACCATGCAGACTTCTCACAAATAAGCTCCCCCTGCACAAAAATAAACCACAGAGCCTCTTGCAGTGAAGTAGCAGAACTATCTGCACCACCCAGACTAGCTCTTGTAGTGAGCTTATGCTTAACCCCATTAATTAAGGTTTGGCATTCAAGCACACCTCGGCACAGAATATGCATTATGGATAAGCAACCTGTACAGATAATGTGCTCAGCAGGATGCACCTTGTCATGCTGAGGATGCAAATGAGTTTGATTAAAATAATTAATATATGAACTCCTATCAGATTTAAGAGTAGGTTTGGAAGTCAAAGCATGGAAACATCTATGGAAGATGATATGAGCAATTGTATCCACCTATGGAAGAAATACAGGTCTGGAGCAAGGGGGAAGATGTAAAACTAGAAGGGTTTGAGACTATGGGAGATGTATGTCCCCCTCCAGTTAGTTCCAGCAAAGCCAACTTCAAGACGTCACCAGCAAATGTGATCCTCAGTAAATGGGGGGAGGGGGGAGCTAACCATAAAGAAAATTTCATGCATATTCTTTATTCGATATTGTCTATTTCATGTCTGCTTATGTCATTTGTAAATATCTCATCTGTAATATGTCTTCTTTGTTATTACTTATCTGTCTACCTTAGTAATATGCTTTCTTTATTACTTATCTGTCTACCGTGAAGATTTTTCTCCCCGGGTCTCCACTGAAAATGGACATTAATCCAGTTAGACTATCCCAGTCAACAAATGTAAAATAAAATAAATAAATAAATAAATATCAGAAAGATACTAAGAGGTCAATACCAAGTAAGCAAGCCATGTAATTAATCAACTGTGTACCAAACATAACTAAACCTTGTTCACAGTGATATCTTTTGTTGTTATAAACATATACAGACATTAATCCCACAGTGAAAAAAATGATGTTATTTATTATCTACTTTCTGTTAACCAGGAAAATCCAGCTGGGTAGAGCCCATTTTCAAAGACGACCATTGAGAAATTCTTCACAGTACAGTTATACACGATAGGTATAATATTTGCAAAAAAGACAAATTATAATACTGGCACAAGCATATTAAACTGCCAAAAGTACTAACAAAGCAAATAGGAGGATCAGATATCGGTATACAATGGACAGAGTGCATAAATTAAGGTAATGTGGAAAACAATGAAAAAATGTAAGAGATATTTTTAAAGCATGATCAGTTTAACATACTCATGGGGAGGTATAGAGTAAGGCATGCGTATATGGGCTATCTATGGATATAGGAGAAATGAAGAAGAGTATTTTAGGAGTTATGAAGTTATACAAGGGCATTAATGTAGGGAATTGATGTCTGGCAACTACATTGCCAGTTATCATGAGATGGATCCTTAGATGGATCTTAAAGAAATAATATTAGTGGTTCTCCTGAGAGTTAGTGGACATTTGTTCCAAGGTTTAAAGCTGCAACAGAGAAAATCAAGGCTCCATGCTGGTTTTAAGAGTGATGAGGCATAGCAAAGAATTTTATTAACAAAAACAAAATGAAATTTAGTATCATTATACTAGGGAGGTGAGAGTAGGGCATTTTTTCATGTTAAAACAAATGAAAGTTATGTACTTTCCACAATGCTGGATCCTTTCATCCTGGTCCACCCTATACAAATTATGCATTATAAAGCAGCTTGCTGGATCCAGTCCAGCAAAACTAGTTCTCCAGCCTCAATGTCCTTTAAGCTTTTTCTCTTCATAATTCCCCAGTGCAGGAAACTTCCTCAGATCAAGTTTGTTGCTTATTTCTGCACCCTAAAACATATGAAATAAATGAAAATAACAGAGAAGAGCTTTAGGCAATCCTTCAGGTCCTCAGCAAATTACAATTCTGAAGAAAGATGGGAGGAGGGATGTCATAATGGATGGATCATTATGCATGCATACAGCATTATGGTAAGTGCATAACTTCCATATCCTATTCCATGACAACCTAACTCTCTTCTTCTATAGAAACTACTTCTCTCCTTACCTATCCTCTACCAGATTTCAGAATGCATCATCACTGAACCTCCTACTGCCTGCAACTTCTTGTTTCCTTCTTCATTGCTACCTCCTCACTACTTGACATCTATAAAATACAGATTCCTGCACCTAATTATGCTACTCTACAGCTTATCCCATATTCTTCTCCTCCTACTGTGCCATCTTTCGTCCTACCATGACTCAGTAATATCTCTCAACATCTCTCCAACTCTATCCCAACCACCTATCCATACTTCCTCTTTACACTCTCCACACATTGCACCAAACCTATTTAACATTGCCCGTCATCTTTATTCTAAATATAGAATGATTAACTGTACTTCAACTCAAATCAAAACAAAATTAAGTGCAATAATCCTCCAAAAAACACATATGCATAATTCCCCAATATACTAAAATCCTTCTAGGAGGAGATATACATCCTAATACTGGCCCCACCTATCACAATAACCACAAAGATAATTTTCTTTCTCTCCCACGTTTCTGTAACCCAACAGCCAATCCCCAAACCTAGAGATTTAATTTTTGCTGCAGTAAATGTTACTAGTATAAGAAATAAAACTGCTGAACCACATGCCTGGGTTACCCAGCATAAACCTGATGTTCTCGCTGTAACTGAAATGTGGCTTAAACCCAGTATAAACAACTCCAAAGTTATACGTCCTGGCTCTAATGTTATCTGTAATGACTGTACAAAGAAGAAAGGTGGTGGAATTGCTTTAATATTTCCCAACACATACCACATTTCCCCTTACAGCAAACCAACACCAAAATTCAGTTCAGCAGAGATTCTTATTGCTTTCATCAAAATAAACAATTATAAACAAACATGTATTACTGTCCTTTACAACCCTTCTGGTGACAATACAGCTATATTGGAAGACACCCTACATTGGATATCCATAACATTGCCACACAAAAAAAAATACTACTAATTGATGTGAATATCAGTTGGTTGAATATAAACTCTAACTCCTCTACATCTAGCAGGAACTTGTATGGTTTCACACAACTAATTAATAGCTCCACATGTTATAGGAAGACATCAACTTCCCTGTTAGACTGGATCCTAGTATCAGATCCTAGCAAATACTCTACAACTGGTACAATGTCAGAGTATCTCAGTGATCATCTCCCAATCTATATGACCAGACACCTCACACATCCAGTTAAGCAGCATAGTTATAAAAGAACATGCAACCTTCAAAGTGTAACCCAGACATGTTCATTACTACACTATCCTCTATTAAGTGTAACTTTCTAAAACTCTTCCTATTAGACAATGCTGTAAATTAATTCAATACAAGTTTTCTAAATATCCTAAATAGCCTGGCACCTGCTAGAAGGAAGAGACTGAAAACAAACAATGCAATTTGGCTATCCAAAAAGAGTAGAATGCTAATGCAAAATAGAGAAAAAACATGGAAAGAATGGCAACAATATAAAACACCTCAATATCTTGAAAACTTCAGAATGCTTCCCAGTCATACTAAAAAGCAAATAAATGAAGACAAAAAACTATACTATAATAACTTTCAGAATAATACTAAACACAACCCTAAACAATTTTGGACAGCCATTAAAGAAATCTTACATCCTGGCCAAATATTCAGCCCAAACCCCTCTTCCAATAACTCAGGACTCGGAACTGCAATAGAGTTCAACTCTTATTTTAGAGATAGCATTGCATCGCTAACTAAAGATTTCTTAACATCTAATCCAAGTCCTGTCCAACTGCTATATATCACTACATCTTCTTTCACCTTCAAGCCTGTGCCCACATCCTATATAAAACTACTCTTAAACTTAAAATGTGCTTTTCTTCAGCTGATAACCTTCCAGACAAGTAGCTAATAACAGCAGCCAATAGCATTGCCTATCCTGTCCAAAGGTCAATCCAGGAATCCCACGTTCCCTCTCTCTGGAAAAAGTCACACATTATCTCTCTGCACAAAGGAGGAAATTCAGCAGACATTAATAACTTTAGACCTACAGCAATCTTATCTCCCCTTCCCAAAATACTTGAAAATTGTATGCAAAAACAATTGCTAAACTATCTCCTGGAGGAGGAACCCCTATCCCCTACACAACATGGCTTTCATCCTCCTCACAGTACAAGCACTGCCCTTCTAACCTATATAGATACTGTCAATAAAGCTAGAGACAATGGTAAACTAGTCTCTTCCTTATTTCTAGACTTGTCTAAAGCCTTTGACACAGTTTGTCACCACAAACTCCTACTTCAAATGTCCTCACTAGGTCTCTATCTCAGCCCACCCTTCTGTGGTTCAAAAGCTACCTGTCCAGTACATATCAGTCACTAGAATGGGACTCCATGCACTCTCCTTACCTCCCAAACACCACCGGTGTACCACAAGACTCTATCTTTGGTCCCCTCCTCTTTAAATTATTCATCAACACCCTCTATACATCCAAACAACAGGCTACCTTAATACAATATGCAGATGAGTCCATTCGCATTTGCACATCTGAAAACATGGTACACCTCCAAAAAATTACTCAGGAAGCTTTAACAGCCACTGAAACATGGTTTTATGACTCACAACTCATGCTCAACCAAAACAAATTACCAGACTACTATTTTTTCCCCAAAACCCTATCTCATGAAAAAATCAAAATATAAAGTCCTTTCTCTTGATAATACAATCATTGAAGTCACTTCTCATAGCAAATTACTATGGGTGATAGCGGATGATAATCTTACAATCAACCTGCATTTACAAAATGGTATAAAGAAAACTTATCAAAAACCAGAGTTGCTTTACAGAGCTAAAATCTTTCTCAGCGACACAATTAAAACTACACTTGCCACTACTTATCTCCTCCCCACCCTTCTTTATGGTGCTCCCATCCTTACTAACTTCCAGGTTTCACAAAGATTAAAACTTGAACGATGCTATAACAAAATTGCTTAATTTGCAGCAAATACCACTTTCAGAACCCACTAAGCACTAAAAAGCCTTAATTGGTTAGAACTGCCTCATCAACTAACATATACACAACTTCTTACCACCTATAAAATTACCCAGCATCTGTCTGACTGTCCAGCACTAAAAAAACATTCTACACAGCTATGTTCCCAGTCTATCATTGTGATCCAGTGACCAAAATCTCCTGTCTGTCTACAAACCTATCAAATCTGCTGGGCACTGTCTGTACTCGTACAAGGTTGCTAAAGCCTGGAACTCCTTACCTGTATCCATCAAGAAAATACCCTCCCCTCTCAATTTTCAAAACCAGTCTGAAAGACTTCCTATCTAAAATCTGACTCTGTCTGCGATCAAAACAAGAATAAACTATATCCCTAAATGTGAACAACAACCTTTTTATTCCTTTTAACTCCTTACTCTCCCTTCTTCACTTCCTTACTTCTATCACATTCTCTTTCCTGACTTTCTCTCTAAATATACCACAACCTGTTTTTCCTTCACTTCATATCACAATGCCTCTTTGTATTAGATTAACTTACCTTTAATTTCTCTACAAACTGTTTAAAATTTCTCTAAATATTAAATGATTGTCATATAACTTGTATCAATTCTTTTTTCCCTGGAGCTTTTTTCCCTGGGTCTCCGCTGAAAATGGGCTTATATCTAGTCAGACTTTCCCAATAATCAAATATTAATAAGTAACTAACTAACTAAATAAATATCCATCTGGTCCAGAGTTATAACTACCTCATCCAACCCCCAGGGACCAGTCCTGATATAGCTCTCCATCCTTCTCAGCTCTTCAAGTGAAGAAAAAAATGCTTTGGCTTACATAATAGCAAGTGGGCTTCAAACTTCCTACAGTTAAACCACTCCCCTTCATCTCATCTTAGTTTAAAATAATATCGGCTTGCTACATGAAGTGCCTTTCTATATCATCATGTTGGTACAAAATAAAATCAGGAACTCCCGATCGCATCACTAACACTTTGTGTCTAGGGTGGCTGCCCTCCTCACCCCATCCTTGCTATGCTACTGATCTGGTCCAGCTGATCTGACTTATGGGCCAAAATCCCAAGCTACCCATCACTCTGGGAAGCATCATGACAAGATACCCTTGTGGGCTGTAACCCCAAAGGATGCCCTGCACCTGTCCTGTTTTTAAAGTTTGGCAAAGGTATGTAACACAGACCAAGTAGCTGCAATGCAAATCCCATCAACAGCATCCACAAAGAAGTTCTAGAAAAAGGCAGTATAAGTAGCCAGTAATCTGTTTGAATTGGATTTTCATTTGACTGGAAAAGACTTGCTGTGAGATGCATAAACAGCCTTGTTTTGAATAATGTTGAACCAAAGCACTGAATGGAATATTATGTTTACGGATAATTAGTTGGTTGGATGGGCATTGTAATATTATTATATTTTGATCAGTTTTCTGAATAATTGAATGAGGATATATTTTCGGGCTTCAGATCATTGGTACATTTTTACGGACCAGGGGCTACATAGCATTCTTAGTTCTTTTATGTGGGCACACGCATAAGTAATGGCTGTTATTGGACTCCTGTTATTCAAGGGTTTAATGCAAGTTTAATTTTATTTTTTAACATATGATTAGGAGCCACAGCATTACTGAATTTAGTGTGATGCAAACATTTTTCATTGGAATTGCTATTATTGTGCTCATATGTCTGTTTGATAATCCCTTATTTCATACACAACTAAATTTATGATACATATTGTTTTCTTGTAAGGTTAAACACATCAGTAAGGGCAGCTATTGGATTCATGACAGACTAAGGTCTATATTTATTTCATCATATGATCAGGAGCCGCAGCATTACTGATTTTGGTGATGAAGTATTTCTTCACTATTGGAATGTTTATATTGTGCTCTTAAATCTGTTTCCTCATTTGGGGTGTAATCATTTTCAGGTCGGTTGTTGAACACAAGGGGATTTTGTATAGTATGACCTGGTAGCCCTTTTACATATATTATATATATATATATATATATATATATATATATATATATATATATATATATATTCCTCATGTTATATTCTTATTACTATTGATTCAGATACTGCTCAACATATACCCAACCTATTTCAGCATCTTTGGATACCTAACAACTATTTCAGTGTTTTGGTCGTACATACATATACATATTTATATTTAAAAATTATTTTTCCCCCTTTTGATATTCATATCAAAATGGATTTAAATCAGCTGTTACATGGTTTATCCTCTGATTGCAATGACCTAGGAATTTTTGGGTTAAATACCAATAAAAATATGTCTAATATTGCAGATCAAACCACACATACACCTGTTTGTACGGACATATTTTCTAAACTTTACAAAAATATGAAGTCCTTACGATCTAATGTTTGGCATTTAAGGCTTTTTAAAGCCTATATGGCTAAAAAAATTAGTCCAAGGGGTTTCCGAGTAAGGACACAGCCCTTGGTGCATATGATAGATCAGGAATTAGAAGAACATTGGACCAGGGTACAACAGCAATCCTCTGTGTGCTTTGTGTAAGCCCTGGCTTCCTATTATGACAGATGTATTGACCAGGGGTTGAATGAGATTACCTCACTTAGTGAACAGACCAAACAATTTGAAGGGCAGACTATTTATCATTAATGCATTCAAAAACATGGTCAAGATTTATTAGCTTTTGAACGTCAGTTGAAGAAAAGGAAAGTTAACAAATTCAAAAGAGATCACGGTGATTACGAGACCAAGCCCTTTGGTCCATATAAAAATGTTAAATTTGCAAATTCCGTGCCTAAATCTGGGAAAAGAAAATGGCCAAGATCTATTTTAAGAAAATCCACCTCTTCCTTTGGGGGTACATCTGGGGAGGATTCTTCTTCCTTCACGGATACTGAAACAGCACACACACAGGTCTCACCCACACCCAAACGGACCAATAGTACTGTCCCTTTAGGGTTAATACATGAAGGTCAGGGAGGAAACATAAAAAGCGGTACAGATATTCCGAATATGGAAACATTGTTACACATGATAATCAAGAAGTGACTGATCAGAATGTATTGAATATATCCTTACAGATTTTGACCAACAGTCAGATTGGATTGCTCAATAAAGGGTTGAATCTTGTTCCTGCATTTTTTGTACAAGAGGAAGATTTTGTCAATGATGTCTATTCCTTTGCACGGTTATTAAACCTTAAGCTATTTTTTCAGGATGATTTGAATAAGATGCAGGATGATGCATTTAGATTTAGGAAATCGGCTTTTATGCCACCAATGAATCCTACACTACAAATGTTTATTAATCAGGTTCTCAAAGATCTACATGATCAATATGGTAAGGGGATCCCAAAACTTAATAATCTTTCTAATGATGAATGTCAAGCCCTACAGGATCTGAAGAATAATACCAACATTGTGGTGATGTCTGCTGATAAGGGTGGTGCAGTGGTGGTAATGGATTCTGATAAATATAATTTAGAAGCCCAGAGACAATTAGGGGATCGACAATATTACATGCCTATGCCACTCAACCCCACACTTTTTTTCAAAGAACAAATTGATGCTTTTATCAAATTGGCGGTTGAGGAAGGCATCATTTCCAATACCACCTCTGAACAACTGATTGTACATGACCCCAGCAGACAATATCTTTATTTGTTACCAAAGATTCACAAATCATTAATTGATCCACCTGGCAGACCAGTTGTCTCAGGGAGAGGATCCCTTACAGAACCTATTTCTCTTTTCCTTACAAAATATTTGAAACCTTTGTTGAAACATGTTCGATCAAGAATAAAAGATACAACAGAATTTTTACAGATTCTTTCTGATGCCCGAACTGAACCAGAATGGCTTCTATGTACTTTGGATGTAACCGCCCTTTATACCAATATTCCACATTGGGCCAGTCTTTTGGCTGTGGAATATTGGTTACAGATCTCTGAGCTATATCCTTCTGGGTTCAACACTTTTTTGGTTGGGCTTACAAAAAAAGTTCTTACTATGAACATCTTTTACTATCAAAAGGAATGTTTTTGGCAAACACATGGAACCGCCATGGGGGCATCATTTGCCCCTATATACGCAGATTTATTCATGGCGTATGTAGAGGAGCAATTGATTTATGATGCCCTACATAATATTTATATATCTGAACTTTATATTTAACGTCACTATTTAGATGACTGCTGCCTTATATGGAGGGGAGGCGCAGAATATCTTGAGGAATTTGTTCAATACATCAATGATAATAAATGGGTTTTCCAATTTACTTGCCACCATGACCAACATCAGATTACTTTCTTAGATGTTTCAGTGACTAAGAACATGGATGGTACATTGAACACCCAAGTTTTTCGCAAGTTCCCTCAATACAATTCCATATTACATGCCAGCAGTTTTCATTCGCCACATGTTACCCGTAACATTCCCAAGTCACAATTTATCAGACTTAAAAGGATTTGTTCTGATGCCCAACAATAGGAGAACTGCAGTTAGGATATGGTCCGGAGATTCAAACGTAGGGGTTACAAACCAGGGGTTATCAACATGGCTTTTCATCAGGTATCATGTAAAGATAGGTCTGATCTTATGATATAGCAGGAAAAACCTAAAACTAATTTCTCTCACCCCAGGTTTGTTACCACATATGGTCACAACACTGACATGTTTTGTCAGGTTATTCATCAGAATTGGAACATATTATTGTCTGACCACAAATTGGGACGGGTCATTCAGAATAGATGCCAGTTAGGTTTTAGAAGAGGAAATACAGTGGGGGCACATTTAAATCATTATAAACAGAGGTTGAATAAGGTTAGGGGTTTAACACAGTCTACACTGATAGGTGAGGCCGTCATTGGATGTTTTTCATGCAATTACTGTGTTCACTGCAACAGAATTAATAAAATCAAGAGTTTTAGTACTCGGAACACAAGCACAGTTTATGACATCAACTTTTTTGCTAACTGTTCCTCGGATTGGGTGATATATCTTGCCACATGTTCCTGTGAGGCCTTTTATTTGAGCCAAAACTCTAAGACATTTAAATTTCGGGTCAGCCAGCACTTAAGTGACATTAAACACAAAAGGATCACAAATGTCCTATATAAACATTGTGTAACACATTTATCTTCTGCTTATAGATTCACTATTATAGACACCATTTCAGATAAAAGTAATAACCCTATTGGTTGGCACACTATATTAGATAATAAAGAAAAAAGTGGATTGTTAGACTGGGGGGATTATTCCCACCTGGGCTTAATGGATTATTATGATCAACCTATGGGATGCCTGGTTACTAAATGTGGTTAATATTTATTTGTGGTATTGGTGATTATTTTATTTGACACTGAATAAGGCTTTGGTTTAACAGCCAAAACCGGTTTGTCTTGTTTCCACTCCATTAAAAGAGTACGTTGGTTTATCTCACTCTGGTGTGCTGGCTACTGTTTTTTGAAATGTTTCATGGTTTTGCCCTGCACTGCTGTACCTGCAGGTTCTCTCATTTGGTATGAGATGCATAAACAAAAGAAATGCAACCAAATTGCCATCTAGGCAAGGTAACTTTAGAAACCTTTCCTATTCTGTTTCTTGGAAAAGAACCAATTAATTGAGCATACTTTCTGAAAAAAATAAATCCATGGAGATGGAATCTCAGTTGTCTATTAACACCTGAAGTATGAAGAACATATTACCTTTTAATGGAATGGTTTGGGAAGAAACTGGCCTATTGTTTGATTCACATAAGATTCTGATGTGACTGTCTGACTGAATGAAGGGTTAGTCCATATAGATACCCTGTCTTTATGGAATATTAGATATGGAGCAATAGATAATAAAGCATGTCATTCAGAAATTCTAACAGAAGTGACTGCTATCAAGAACAAGGTTTCCAAGAAAGGAATTTTAGCTGTGCAAAAGATGCTTGCTCAAAAGGGGTTTCTGTTATAGCTTCCAAGACAAAACTGAGATCCCAAGGAGGAATCAGTTCTTTAATAGGCAGACTCAGAAGAAAAGCACATTTTAAAAAGGTCATATACAATCTATGAGATGCTGTGGAGTGTAATTCAAAACCATTATGATAACTGATACTGACACCAACTGAACTTTAATAGTACACTAACGAGCCAGATTCAAAAAACAAAGGAACTAGAGAATTTCAGGAAATGTAGCAAGGTAAAAGTCATTGTCCATCAGTAATCCATATCAATAATCATTTCCATTTTCTCCTGTACACTTCATGAGTTGATTGCTTTTGTGAAGCAGAAAGAAAGAGATCAACATTAGATGATAAAGATTGATTTTTTGCCATTAATGCAATGGGAGAAATCATCCAGTTAACCAGAGATTGGGAAAGTATGGATGAGGCTGTCAAGATGGGTGATACAAGATCCAGAAATGGATCTAAAAACCACAGGGGCTTTGCCAAGTCATTAACAAGGGAAACCAGATTTGCCATGGCCAAAAGGGGACAATAAGGATTACCATGGCTTTCATGCGGTGGCTTTCTGTAAGAATCTGAACATCAGGGGAAGAGGTGGAAAGGCACAGAGAAGTTCAAAAGGCCACTGTCTGACTACATTAGCTGTGACAGCAATATTACTGTTATAAAAAATCTGGAATTGATCCAAAAACATCAAAGAACAGATGAAAGCATAACACACATGATGTGTTGGAGTTGAGACTGTATATTCTAATAACTCCTGTTCACTACATGCATGCTACCATGCATACCAGACATATAACAGGACAGTGAAATGAGGCATCCTGCAACATGTCAGTACAATACCTACAGTGGCACGAACAAACCTACACATGGCAAGATATTACAAGCTGTGGATTGTCTAAACAGACCCCAGTTGTATCGCATGTGTGTAATCCATCGTCAGAAAAGGTGTCAACCAAAGTAGGCAAACATTACACAACTATGGCAGCTGCCTCTTATCATTTATATAATGAAATGTTTCATGCACACACATCAATACATTCACATATATCTGATGTGAATTGTACAGTGATGTTCATACACATGGTATGTTCTTGATAACCTAACAACATTGGGTCATGCGGATGAGTAACACAATAAAACTGTAAGGGAGGCTGTCATGTTGACATCACTGGCATTAAGCAAGGATGTGTGCGTGGCAAACTCCATATATAAGACCTATATGAATGGTATCTTTGCTAATATATGACTACTGAATGACTGTTCCCCCAAAATGGAACACAATGATGGCCAATCACATCAAGGTCTGAAACATTCCATGGGACTGCAGGAGTGATAATAGGCTAATATGTGCAAAGATCTCAATATCAACATGCAATATGTATCCATAAGACTGCTACATAAAGACAGGAAACATTAATATCACTCATATAGAATATGATATCATGTTATGCATACTATTAGGCACACATCAGAAAAAGTAGCATTGACCAGTTCATACACTGCCAATGTGGTTTTAATACTAGAATAATGTGACAGTGACAGGTAAAACACATAGTTAAGCCCCGAGTTGGATGTGTGTTATTCAGCAAACCTCCACTTGTAAAGATAATATAGGAGTACAGTGATGTGCATGCAAAGTAGTACAGCATCACATTATGTAATGTAAATCCTAAAGCCATCATAACATCAAACTGAGAGTAGAATGTAGAGGTCAGAGCTTTACACTTTGTTTTGAGAATATACACCATACCTATGTTCAGCTGCACATACATAACATATGTAAGTACATATTGTTGACACCTCAGCTTAATATGACAATACCTGTCACCCACCACATGCAGGTTACACATCACATATATGCTTGTCATCATAAAATAGCATATTCTCATGTCAGACGACAGTGCATGGACTTACATCATATATAATGCTGATTAACAAACAAATAGCTGTACCTAGGTCTATGTGCAAGAACAGCAGAACCCAGCTACTACACAGTGATGCCTCTCTGCCACCATTCCTGACAAGGTGAGATGAAAGACACCCATCCAACAACAACCAAACAGGCAAGATGTGCACACACTAGTAAGGTAACTGAGCACCGCTCATACATATATGCAAGTTTATAGCTTACATTGATACCACCAGCAGCTGCGGCTACTACTGTCAGCAGCAAATACCAAGCCAGCAAACACACACAGCTTATATGTAATAGGTTCATAGATTCATAGATTAGTACTAGGCTAACTGCCCTTGTGGGCCATTTTAAGCCTAACCAATTACCCTATGTGAGAATCAAACCCTACACCTTGTGTCTGTAAAGTAAACACCTTAACCATTATGCCAGCCTCCCACAATAATACAAACACGGCTACACTCCAATGAGAGGTGCATAACAGCTGACTATTATTTTGGTTGGTTATGTTAGTAAAGTGAATCTGACATTATAATAGACAGTAGTAAAATGATCATCACACTACAGCCTGCCATGGAAAATATATGCATGAAATCATGT
Organism: Protopterus annectens; assembly: GCF_019279795.1. NCBI lineage: Eukaryota > Metazoa > Chordata > Ceratodontiformes > Protopteridae > Protopterus > Protopterus annectens. Next base: position 156,538,435 of record NC_056744.1, on the reverse strand, counting down.
GCATTACATGGGAGATACTGTTGTAGAAGAAAGTTTGTTATTCTCAGTTTCATTGTGGTTCATGCAGTATTTTGTACTGGTTAATGAGGTTAGTGGAAACTAATAGTTCTGGAGTCACACAAGCAAAATCTTTCATTTATAATCTGTCTGTCGCTTTGTTTAACAGAGCTCTTTGAGGTGGACGTGGTTGTCCTCTTTTTTTAGTTACTTATTTGCCTTTGCCAGGGTTCTCCAAAATTTTCTTAGTTAACAGTATGTGGGTTACACATGAAAATAACATTTTGGATATATATAATTGGTGCTGCATCATAGGAAACATGTATAAATATTGCCAATTACTGAACTCAGCTGTGTAAGCAATCATACATGGAAACAATGAAAGCCAAGTAAAACTGAAGGAACAACTACAGCGAACAACAGCACAGACAGAAGCCATCCCTCTCTCCTATTAGTGCTCTTTTAGTTGGTGATTAAGATCTATGCATATAATATCTGTCTTCAGCAACTGCAGGAAGATACAAAGAGAAGAAGAATATTATAAATACAGCAATGTATGTGTCTTATGCAGTTGTACATAAATGTTGATAGACTGGATAATGACATAATTTCAAAGATAATATAAAACGCAATTTGGACTGTGTACCATAACTAGATAGAAGTAGTTACGCATACACATGCAGAAGGACCTTGCACACAAGGATACCTGATAACCACCTAGTGGATGAATCTACAACAGCGACCTACACCTGCTTGAGAGTCTAGAACCTTACCTGCCTAGTTACATGTGCTATGCTGTAACAAAATGAAGAATGAGGTTCTGTAGTTCTGTCAACACTGAGCTGTTAATAAACATGAAACCTACACTATAATGTCACAGACATTTACCTTAACACAGAAAATGGGCATTATTGAATGTATGGCAATAAAAATGTAAAGATGCCCTGATTTATGATAGGAAAGATGACCCAGCCATCGTCATTATAAGCAGAGGATTGTATCAAGAACCAGTTCTATTTTGTACAGCAGTATGTAGGTATATGAAGGTTCAAACGTATCTTCCACCCCATATTCACCTATATGGACTCCAAAGACTGTAACATAATTAACTGCATAAATAACTAAAGCAATTATATAGATATATATACAAGAAAAGCAAGCTAGAGTTTTCCTAGGGTGATACCTTAAACCTCCTGTAATAGAGGCCAATGGGATATTTGCAAATGACCCCTTAAGAATAGACACAGTGAAAACATTAGCTTGGCTAGGTTTTTCTTGCAGTTTTTACTAACTGGTTTGTCTGTGACCTTTTTACTCTTTGCTTTACATATAATTACAGGCACACACATATATATGTGCTTGTGTTTGTGTGTATATGTTCTTGGACAACAAATATAATTACCCACATACATGAAAATGTATATAGAAATATCTGTGCATTATGTGTATATGTATATATATATATATATATATATATATATATATATATATATATATATATATATATTTATGGGTCTACTTTTCCTGATGGAAATTTCAATATCTCGAACAAGAAATGTAGAAACCCACTTAAGCAAAAGTGCACTACATTGAAAGTGCACTTTTGCAAAAGCTGATTCACCAAATTGGGGGAAAAAACTACTTTAAACCTTATTTTGCAGGGGGCGGAGTCCCCTGCACCCCACATGTGGGAGGCTGTGCCCCCACACACCCCTACTTAACTATATATACATGTATTTTATATATATATATCTATATATATATATATATATATATATATATATATATATATATATATATATATATATATATATATATATATATCTACTTTAGCTCAAAGTTTCAAAACTTCGAACTGCAAATTGTAAGACTGATGTTTTAAAACTTTGAAATTGTAATTAAAAAAATAAAAACAAAAACATTTTTTTTACATTTTTTGCAGTCCCCACACCTCCTGCTAAATAAATATACCAACTCAGAGATCACACTACAGTGAGGAAATTTGTAAATTTCCTGTTCCACACTGTACAGCAATCTCCATTCAAAACATTCGAAGTTTCAAAACTTTGATCTTATGGTCTTGACCATTTTCAGTTTGAAGTTTTGAAACTCTGAGCTTGTGAAGGAAATTCATATACATATATATATATATATATATATATATATATATATATGTGTGTGTGTGTGTGTGTGTGTGTGTGTGTATGTATATCTTTAGAAACACAGCATTGTGAACCTTGGCTATAGTTGATTGTCACTGCTGAAGTGACAAGCCAACCCCATGTGTAAAAATGGGAATAGGGTCTGTGGATGAATGGATATATATATATATATATATATATATATATATATATATATATATATATATAAAATAAACACTGTGCACTAGAAGAATCTTAATTATATAAATTCAGACTTCTTTTAGGAGTAGTAATTAATACTGAGCTAGTAGAATGGAAATAAAAACTCAGACACTGAATAGATAATTAAGCTTTCGCTCTTATTCAGGTGGAAGAGCTTCATCAGAATAACCTATAGTCAACAATACTTACATTATATGTAACTAGAGTCACATGTAAACAAAAAAACAATGAACTACTTATAACTTATTAGTACAGTAACCAATAGTACAACCAGACAATATTTAAACTGTGCCAATCATCTTAACACAATAACCATGAACATACATATGAATGACAGGGGCATGAATATTAAATAAACACTCCCTTGTGTTAGCTTATCATTGAACAAATATACAGTGTGCGCACTAAATATGCATGTAGGAGACATGAATATTCATATAACTGTACAAATGGTGACTTACAAGTGTGTCAAAGGTCAAGGATGGATGCAAACACATTTTGTAGAAAGAGAACAACTGTCAAAATAGAACTGTCAAAATAGAATTAAATCTTCCATTTTAAAGCGCATTTAATATTAACACTTTCATTCAGACCAGGGTATGTTTCTGAATTAAGCAGTAATTGCCATTTAAGTTCTCTTAGTTCTAAATATAATTCCCAATCTGCAAAAAAAAGTTAACTTGTTCTAATACTATGAAGTAAAATTTACTAAAAGAAGTACAAAAAATGCTATGTTTAGCAAGGGCATTATTTAAGTTATTTGCCCTGATGGCTCCTAGATGCTCCTTAATTCTATCTGAAAGTTTTCTTGTAGTTTTACCTACATAAAATACTTTACAAGATGCAAAAATACCTGCATGTACTACTGCTGTAGAATGGCAGAAGAAATATTTCGAAAACTTAATAGTATAATTACAATGTGTGAATGTGTATTGAGCTCCTATGAAAATGTTAGGGCATACCACACATTTATTACATGAATGCATCCCATTTTGAGAGTTGGAAGTAGAAGCAGAATTAATAAGAAAAGGTAAATCTCTGTTTTCTTAACTCATTCTTATGGTTTTGGTTCTTTTAAATGAAAAGGTAGGTGCAGTGCCAATAGCAGCTGACATAAATTGTGATTCAGTTAATAAATCCTAGTTATTCGTGATGACATTTCTAATTTGTGACAAGTCCCTAGAGATGGCTAAGGGTTCTGTTAATGTTACTTGGTTTTGAAGTATTAGGTGTAAAACCATGTAGTAAAATTGGTAAATATTTAGTCTGTCTGTCATTAGAGATCTCGTTACATATATTGTTAATAAGACATGGAGGGAATTCCTTTGAAGAAACGTGTTTTAACAAAACAGCATTCTTTTGAAAGTCATAATCTTGACTGATAATTCTAGAGATGCGAATAAATTGACTTCTGACAAGGTTCCTTTTCATAAAAAATGGATGGGAGCTAGT
>NC_056744.1:156487123-156532123 GCF_019279795.1 Protopterus annectens | reverse complement strand
TTATGTAGGCTTTGAATCCAGTCTTCCCACACAAATGCTTCAAAGATTAGCCTGTTGAGCTGCTCTATATAACAGCCTTTGCTAGCTCCAAGTAGGAGTTGTAAGTACATACCATTATGTTATAGCATTAGCACACACAGACATTGATAGGTGCAGGAATATCATGCTATAAAATAATGTTTACCTACAATTAATCTTTTGTTCAGCCATGGATAACCATGAGATGCACACTCATACATCCACTAATGTTGTAATGTTGAAGCTTATTCTACAGTACATCACACTTACTGATGGTAACACAGCTGAAAAATCATGATACTAAAAACACAGTCAGAGCATTATTAATATGTGTGCTACACAATTCACTACCTATGTATACATCATTACAGTCACCTGAATGTACCAGATATACTGTGGAAGCACCCATCATTAACGTACATTTTAATACTTTCAAAATAATGAGAAAATGTGTTACAGTTTAGAATATTTCACTCACTTTAGGGATCTGGGGACTGTCAATGGATATCGATGATCCACTGCAGCAGTTGATCCTGATCCCTGAAATGGAGGTCTTCATAATGGTAGTAGACCTGAATGCCAGTCCTGAAAATCCTGTTGATCCACAAAGCTCTGTGGCAATCCGGTTCCAAATGTCGATCCTGACTCCTTCCTCACCTTATTTTGGACATACACAGTCAGCTTCTGAATCGTCTCCTCCTCGGTCGATTTGGGCTTTTGGATGCACTGCAGTCTCTTCTCCATTGACATCTTCCTCAGAGTTTTTGAAAAGAAGTTGTTGAATGCTTGCAAAAAACTGCTCACTGAGGTACCACAAGTTTACAGGGAGCAAGGGAATGATTTGGAAATCGAGTATTTTAAAATTGGTGCAATGAAGTTGGCAGCAGCCCATTTGTGAGAACTGAGCATATGCTCTAATTGTACTCATACACTGGACAGTATTAGTCATTTGAACTGAATACCATACAGTTACACTGAGCTATTGGTTAATGTACCAAGATTGGAGAAGTTGTGCAGACGTACCCAGATGAGACTGCAAAACATTCCATGATAAAGTAGCTCATCAAATTATGTATGTATGACACAAATAGTATTTAATAGCTTTGTGCATTGAGCTGCTCACACTGTTAGGTATACATGCCTGACCCTGCACATGCAAAAGATAATTTTTCAGTTGGTGAGCTGCTTACATTTCCATATTCACAAATTGAGCCTATCCATGTTCAGAGATAGTCATATTGTCCTATGTTTACCATTTTCTGTCATAATACACAAAGATTACACTTAAAAGTCATTAGTAAACTCATATGCATTGACATATAGGGCACAGACTGACTTCGTACCATATGCAGGTATATATCAACACATATAAACCATTCCTCAGTCTACTGTGGACATGGACAGATTCTGACCACATCCACCAGGACTACAGCTCTACTTCTGAGTCTGTAGCACTGCTTGCAGATAACAATGGGTAACAGCAGTGTCCATAAAGTTGTACATATGAGGTGTGGTTTGTGGATACTGAGTTATAGTAAAGCATAATATTGGATGGTCCCGTGGCTTCCTATGGGGACTTCAATGACATCAGCAGTCTCAGCCTGTATCTTTCTTAATGTGATTATACTGAAGCATCACTTTTAAGCTGTAGGTATACATTTGTCCCCAATGTGCTGATGTGATGTGTTCTACATATAACTAATTTTTAGGTTCACATGTCACCCATGTAGATGCTCAACACATCAAACAGGTCTGTAGCTCTATGTGACTTACTGCATCAATGTCCCTTCTATATGCCCATTGTGTGTAGGTGACATGGCAGGTATAGCAAGCTCTACAGGTAAATTTAGGTGTGGATAAATCCAGGGACAGTATTGCTGAAGTGATGGCGTAGTAGTAACATGGACTGTAAAACACTGTAAGCATTCCCTCATACCTGGTTCAAAACACATCTCTGGAAGTATGACATATTCTAAGCTGCATACTGGTGAGTGTGTGTGGGACATTGTGTTTACATTTTGATGTGCTTGTCACCTCACAGCAAGAGGTTCTCCAGTTTCATTCTTGGTTGGGGGTGCCTTCTGTGCAGAATTTGCATGTCCTCCCTGCAGTCATGTGGGTTTTCTCCAGGTGCTCCGGTTTCCTCCTACATTCCAAAGATATGCAGGAAGTGGATTGAACACACTAAATTGGCTATAGGTGAGAGTGTGCGCGTGAGTGAGTGGTGCGAATGAACTCTCATGCAGGGCAAGCCACCCGGTGGTGTAAACCTTGGCTCAAGATAATCATCACTGCAAAAGTGACACCCCAACTCCATGTGTAAAATGGGAAAAGGGGTTTTGGATGGATGGCTAGACATATGTGGCACCTTTTAGCTGTCTTGTGTGTTTTATTATGAGTTTATGTAGGAGGTGGCAATATATTTCTTACTTTGGTATGTTTTCTCTTTCATTGCAGTAGAATGTATATGTGGAGCATTAATGCTTCTCACACTGCTGATGATGATTTGTGAATAGGTGTACTACATTTATACATCCTGATATGTACAAGTTTTATTTTTTGCAATTGTCTGGTAGAAGCAGACATGATAATTTCTTTTTTTTTTAATTTCACCAAGTCTTTTGGGTTTCTAATACCATGACAAGAATGGACCCCATGTCAAAGTATGATTAAAGTTCATGAAATTGGTATTGTTTCAATCTTTGATGTTAGCCAGAAGCGCTCTTCGCAGCACCCGGCATGTACCCAGTAATGACTTCTTCTGCAATTCGTATAGAGTTACATGTATCAGTAACATATCTAAGTATGATTATAAATTCTTTTTTACAAGACCCGTTGCTACTACTACTGGAACTGTCTGGGTATCTTTCTTCCACAAAAGATACTACACTCCAATAGGGTGAACAAGATAATTCTTGAGGCCCTGCAACAAAATGGCAAGAATCCACTTGGACAGACAGGTAATACACAGGTGTGACATGACATCACCAACATAGTAAATGATGTGGTGGTCACAACTGTTTACAGGCAGTCTGCCAATACCGTTGCTCTGACATGATCCTCCATGCAGGCAGCAGACTCTACTATTGTGAGAGGGAGAGAAATGCCACTGGTTGTGAACCACCTGTAGCTTCCCTGAATGAAATGACTCTATTCTTGGCCCATCACCATATCCCCTTGACAGGTCTGTCATATTTCTGGGGAAGGGATAGAGGCTGGTGTCCTACAGAGCCGTGTCATGTACACTGTTCATGTACATAGCATAGTACATGTGAGTTGCAAGGACATACATTTAAATATGTCTTCTTTGTTCATATTTGTTTCAAAACAACAACGCAGCAACCAGTACAGCATTACACCTTGGCTGAGGGAAAAACTGGTAAGACTGCCTGCATATTTGTTTATTAACCTCTGATTATGTGTCACTCTGAGCAGTATGTCTACTAATGTTCTTTTCAAGTTCACAGGGCCTTCACGTATTAGCACATGCCATTGGCTGATAGGTACGTGTCTCTCTACTCAGATAGAATTGTCTATATTAGTTGAAATTATACTGCATAATATTAGAGTGCTTCCTACTTACTTGTTGTATATGTTCCACTGCACAACACAGATGCAATACAATGTCATGAAAGGTGGCCTCACCAAATGATGATAGACCTGGTAAGTTTGTCTCTATATATGTTATACTGACGTTTCATTAGATGTCACAGTGACTTCCCCACACTGGGCCAGTAATCAAGGAGCCTGAATGCTCATCACTGACACTGGAGAGGGATGTTTACTTGGAATACAAATGGATACACTCAGTATTTCCAGATGCAGACCTCTCTGCATTAAGCACAATTTCCCTTAAGAGCACCCTGGGAACACGCTCTGGGGGCTGGTTCCTCTCTATACCTGTCCAGACCCACAATAAGGCTCCCCACTGGCACAGCTTAGAGTTGAGTATTAGCTAGGGATCCAAGCTAATCTTCCCACACCCTCTCTGTGAAACCAGTGCTTTGTGTCCCTGCTCCAAGCAGCTGACACACACACACACACTTTTTGAGATTTGAGTTGCACACACACCCACACACACCTGGGAAAGGCTGGAACACATTCACCTGCTGTGCCCCCTTCTGCCCAGATTATAATGTAGATATTACTGCCACCAGAACCCCTCCCAGCTACTTTAAGGCTCTTACAAGGGTACCCAATTATACTGAGTGAAGTTAATATTAATACAAATGGTAATGTTGACCAAACAGTGAGGCTTCGTGAGTGGCTGGAGCTGTCACCAAATAAATACATGCAAATACTCTCAAAACTTAAATATTTTTCCAAAAGGACCAGCCACAATGAGAAGTTTAAATATATTTAATAATAAATAAAAGAACTGGAAAATACAAAATATCTACATAAGCACCATAATTTCAGTTGCAGGGAATATTAAAAATAACACGAATGGAAAGTTTCAAACTGTTATAAATAAAAAAAAAAAACGTTTTTTAGCTAGTATTGCTATCTATTCCTGATTGACTAAAATAATTACTGTTCCTACTTACTGAATAGAACAAGGTAAGATGGGTGAGTGGTCCTTGTTGTCAGATCCAAGACAGAATACAGAATGCTGCTGAGACTTCAGTCTCCTCTCATATTAAAACATTATTTCTGTATAGAATTACATCATATACATCTGGTCATCTGACTGTTTGCTGCACTGTACTCCATCATTAGAAGCTACCAGTGTTTAGCACCTATGTACTACAATACACACAGACAGAGCTTTGCTCAGATATGGTGCAGCTGCTGGAAGTCATAAAACCATAAAACCATTTCAGTCTTTCTGCAGGAGCTACCAACTATTCTCTAGCCCAGACATTGAGCTTCTGGCTCCATTCAAAACTGTGGGATAACATATTTATGGCTTAACCCATAAAGTTATTTAATTTCAGATATATTTTGCAATGTCAGGTGGATTAAAATTAACCTTTTCACTTCCAGTATATGCTGTTACAATGTATATATTTAGACAGTTACTATAATGCATGTACATTTCTTTTCCTTCCAGCAGGGCACACTTTTGCTACATTTTAACGCAAGCAAACCTCACAAATACATTTTTAGCACAAGCATGTGTACAAATCAGATTGATATACAAATTATATACAATTATTTACAAAATTCCAGCTAACTGTGCTGGCATATATTACAAATCCACTGCTCTATTTCTCCTGGCAATGGCTGGCAGTACCCCCTATCATCACAGTCACTGTGAACAGTCTATGTACTGTTGTCTGATTCAACTTCACAGGGCCTTCACATTCCAGCACACATCTGCCTTCAGGTATTTATTTCTCTACTCAGTTAGAGTTGTCTGTATTACTTGATCTTAACCTTTATGATGTCAGAGTGACTCCAAATGACTTGTTTTATATGTATGTTTACACTCTACAGTGGCATTGCAGCTCTAACACAGGGGTGGATTCAAATGACATGCCTGCTATGTATGTATGTATGTATGTATGAGCACTATCAGGTGCTTTTCTGCTCCCTAATTCCGAATTTCACCATTCTCTAAGGGCATTGCACCACCTATGACCACACCACCAAAGTAAGATAATATTTCCACTCCTGTTCTGCACAGTCAGTGAAGTGTCTCAGTTTCTTAAATATATTCTGCCTCATTCACCCTTTTCTATGTATCTGACATGTGTCACATCTGTATTTCCAGCACATTAACTTCCTGCCTCCTCCACAAGCCTATCCCCTGATCCCGAGGAGAGATGTGATGTGCATCATTCAAACAGTACAGCCAATGATACACAGGGCACTGCATTGGGTTGACATTGTCATGTCCTGAATGGGTCAGTCCTGTGGCTCAGGGTATAGCTTCCAGTGGGGGTGTTGTTTGGCCAGCCAGTCTGATGATGTTGGGGCAACAGATATTTGTCAAGATAATGACTTTGAGCTGCTGTTCCTGGTTAAGTCTAAGAGTAGTGGTGACTATGCCCCGCAATGGACTGATAATGTCTGTAGGGCTGCATGTGGGCATGTGGATGATGTGCGTGGACATGTGTCTGATGGCATACATCTGCACTTATAATCACATTAACATTCCCAGCAATGTCATGGCAATACCTTGCATGCATTTGCTCATGCTACTGATTGTGAAGCACACCTGCTCCTTGTGTCACATGATGGTCAGCAGAGCAGGTATGGGGGAAATCATCACAATATTGGCTGCATAGCACGATAGTGTAGTATCTGTTGCATGCTCTGTTGAAAGACATTTCACAGTGGGGGTGGAGCCATGTCATAGTACAAACCAGATAATATGTGCCCTGACACTTATGAGCAAATTACCTCTAGTGTGGAGAGGCTGACCACCTCTCACATGACCCACACATTGCCCTCATCCTTCAATGTCTGTGCTGCAACATGCATGTGCCATGTTCAGAACCTGACAGTCACATCCCAACATACTACCCACAATACTGCTTGGAACGACCCTGTGTCCCAACATGGAAATGTCACCGCATCCAGCTCAGCAGTACAGCACCATGGGCACAGTATAATCAGATGTTGCAGAGGCAGTTAGGACCACAGTGTGAGATGTCAGCATGGGTGTCTTCAACTGAGTTAGGGTAACACTAACAGTTACCTCAATGTGTGTCTTGTGTCACCCTGACCCTGCAGCAATTTTGATGGGTGTGCTAACCACAACTTATTATACATGTTAGTGGTGTATGACATGTCTGATGTCATAGGCTTTTTCTTGGTGTATAGTTGACATGATATACTGTGCTCATGTTGTGTTATGGTGTACATATACACCATCTTTCTCTCCTCTGCACTATATTGACACTTTTATTTCTGTATCTTGCTGTTGCCAATGTCTCCATTTGACTTGCTATTCCTAGATGACATCCACTAGCCATATGTTCATCTCATCATTATACAAGCCCTCAGTTACAGCATTTAGTTTCTTCATGCAACATTACATTGTTTTCTGCCATTAACACTTGCACAGGTATACTTCAGATGGCATACTGGTGTTATGTGTCGCACTTTATTTTGGGACTGCTACCAGTTCCAGCTCAACACACCATGCACCTGCTTTTTCCATTTTCCCTTTGTCATATTCCTCATGTACTGTAATAGAAATGTGTGCCTTTCCATACATACCTGCTTATACAAACACTTCCACACATATAGTGGCCTTACTTATACACTGCTGAATGTCCCATGGCAGATGTTTCATACTTGCCTTTGATGTATTGTTGTATTGCACTTATTTATGCAAGTACATAAATCATGTTGTTGCAACCACATGTGCATTATAATGTTCCTTTGTTACAGGCTAGGACAGTCCTGCCCCATGCTACTTGTTTATAACTTGTCAGATATGTGGCTTTGTTGGCACAGCTTATTCCAGTGTTAGTACTGTAGCTGCTGTATGCTGTACAGCCTCATGTTCTGTAGTCTAACACATTCCTAAAACATGTGAGGACTGCATCTCAGAGTTATTATACAAACTCCCTATGTGAAGTTCCATCAGTCATGGTACATCCCCAGGATGCACACTCCAACAGGCACTGTCATACACACATTTATGCTGCAACATAAATACACTCATTACAAGTCTGATAACAGCATCCCTTGCCATTGACACTTGCTATTGGGTGCATCTTATGCATGCCATACACATGCAGATATGATTACGATTGGTAGTACACACCGTCTACAGTAGTAATTATTATTCTATATCCAGCATTTCTTTTGTGTACATATGTGTATAATAGTTTGCATATCAAACTGTTATTATGGTATGTATGATGTGGCCCAACTACCAGCCTTTTTCCTGTAGTTGTTAGATGTGATGCTGTAGTGGAGCAACACTGTGTGAACATCACTGGTTTATCTGTGTACTTGTGTATGTGTGGCTTGTCATGACTCAACGCTCTGAGCCAGATGTTGCCATGTCACCTGACAGCTCTGATAGCTCCACATCTGACATCTGGGGTTCTTAGACTAGGTCACCCATACCTAGTGCTGGTAGGTTACCATGTTTAGTTATTAAAATGTTGTGCAACATGCTATGCACAGTGACCATCTGTGACACCTTTTCTAGTGTGTATTGTAGTGCACCCCAGATGGGAATAATGACTTCAGCATGTTAAATACCCACTCAATGATGTTACATGTTGTGGTGTGTGCCCTGCTGAATGCACCCTCAGCAGGCGTAGATGGTGCTCTGAATGGCGTCATGAGACAGGTTTCCAGTGGATAACTGCCAATACCTGTTTGTAGAGGAATACTCATATTTAGTCACTTGCTTAATGTTGACAGATCTTGCCTCATATTACATTATAGCTGTGGACATATACTTACCAAATCGAAGCCCCTGTGGAATGTTACCCTGTTGGAAGGTGGAACTCAGTTCACTTTCCCTCCAGACAGCAGCATCATGCACACTACCAGGGTACATTGTTATAATATAATTAATGAGGCCATCTACAGAGCATATGACCTGTCAATTGAGCAATGGCCACCCTTTCTGTTGATGTACCATTCCACATCATCTGATGCTGGTGTTTTACTGGTAATCGGTGCTGTCAGTTGCACTGAGGTCATGGGGAATGCTGATGATGACACAGAACTATTTCATGGCAGTCTACCACTCCATGGATATTGCTGGGAAGTGGATGAATTCATCCACCTTGTGGTGCATAGCTGCCAAGAACTGCCCTAGTATGCGACTTGTGGATGTCTAGGATATCCTTACAGCATCACCCATATGCTGCTCAAATGTTCCAGAAGCCAATATACTCAGACTCAGGCACACTTTTTTTCTACTGGGACAGGGTTACCCCACAGACTGTGTGAGGACACGTAAGGTGCACATATTCTTCACAAATTCTGCACCAGCTCTCTACCTAATCTGTATCCATCAATTATTTCCTAGTCAGAGAGCTGGCTTAACTGTAGCGTGACTCACTACCATGCTTTCTGTCTTCTTAGATGCATTTACAGATTGTTCTCTTGTACAGCCTATAGATACTTGGCCTGCTGTAGGGCATTTACTGCAGCCTAGATTTTTATTTATTTTTGTGGAATCCACAGAGGATTGTAGTATAATTTGTCTGAAATTGCTTTAGCATGTTTGATCTCTGCCAAGTGCTTTAGCAGAATTGTTGGCATATTACCACTGTTGTTTTTTATTGTCATTGAGCGCATCCACTGTGTTTTGGAATGTAGCATGCATGCATGGTATTTGCAATTATCCTATACTGAATAAATCATTAATTGTGCTTGGCATTTTGTCCATTTATGAATCATGCCTGTCACTAATTTGATGCTTTCTTCCTTCAGCACACCGCAATGTGCACATCTTTCTTTTGGAATCTGACCATAATGTAGCAGTATGCAAACATTTCCAAGAGCAGTCAATAATCCCAGTTTAGTAACTTGCTTAATTCAATTGTTTTCTAGATAGGGAAACTAAGGCCTTTTAGCTACATATCTCTAGCAGTATCTGGTTACTTCTTAGCTCACAAAAGAATGGTATTACTCAGATCAATTGGACTTAAAAGCTGTACTTATGATCTTGTCATTATCTTCCACTGGGAGATTAAAGCGTCGAAAAGGTAATATACACCAGGAATGTTGGAAAAGATTTAATGTCTACAAATCAAATGCCTTTCTCTCCTAAAATATATTTTTCTTAAAGAGTAATAAGCATTTGCAGAAAAGACAAGCCTATGTTTTCATTGTTTAAACACTAATGAAGTGACAACAAGAGAGTTATATGTTTCATCTGGGATCAAGCCAAAGCAGAGGAAGAACAAAGACAAGACAAATTTCCCCTCCTTTTTGCATCCTGGTGGACATTTAGCATTAATAAATTATACAATAAGTGAAAGAAGCTGGTGTCTAAAAATGCAAAAGTGAGATCCCAGAAATGGAAGAGCACCCTCCTCATCCTATACAAGCAAATAAGACAGCTCATAAAATCTTCAAAGAGCAACTATAAGAAAAATTTAGGAACTATAGCCAAGGATAATCATAAGGCTTTCTTCAGCTACTTCTGCAACCTAAAAGGTAAGAATCAGATGTGTGCTGAACTAATTGTGGATGGCATCTCACATACTGACCCTGCGGAAATTGCAAATCTGCTAGCAGACAGGTTTGGTGAAAATTTCACTCTCCTATCCTCCCAAGCATACCACAAACCATGTCTTCATCATCTCCTCCTCCCTGCATCTCCAAAGAACACGTCATCAATGCTCTCTCCAAGGCTAAGAACAAGCCTCCATGGGACCAGATGGCATTCCAGACTGCATTCTTAATGTTCTAAAACAAAAGCTAGCTACTCCATCAGGCACTCTGTTCAACCACAGCCGGAGTACTGACTTTGTCTCCACTGAATGGAAAACAGCAACTGTTATCCCCTTCACAAGGGCACCTTGGCAACAGACCTGGGTAACTATAGACCCATAAGTTTAACTAGCCTCATCTGTAAGGCAATGGAACGAATCATGATGGACCTCATAAATAAGGATATAAGTGACCTCCAAACCCTGGATCCATCACAGTTCGGTTTTATCAAGGGCAGGTCATGCCTGCTAAACCCGGTGGACTTCTTCGAGAATGTGACCAGAGCCATAGATGAGGGAAAAGCTGTGAACACAGCTTATCTTGACTTGGTTAAGGCCTTCAACAGTATCCCACATTCGTGCATCATTGACATACTAATCCAGTTGAATATCAACCCCTATGTTGTCAGGTGAGCTGCAAATTGGCTTACAGATTAACACTCAGTCAAAGTGGGGACTTTACCTTTACCAGAAGACCTGTCACCAGTGGGATCCCACAAGGATCACTGCTGGGCCCTCTCTTGTTTGGCATATACTTCTCAGATGTCCAGGCCAAAACAGAGGGGCTGTGGCTAACCAAGTTTGTGGATGACTGCAAATTAGGTGCTATCATTGAATCCCCTAGTGACGTCAGTGTACTTCAAAAGGGACTTACACAAACCAATGATTGGTGCCAAAGCCATGGTCTTAAACTAAATGCTAAAAAATTCATCATCATTCCCTTCGTTAAAAACAATGCCCCTGTTGATTATAAAATCAATAATACCCTATGTACCAATTCAGTAGTGAGAGACCTGGGAACACAAGTTGCCTGTGACCTCAGCTTTCACTAACATATGTCTACTGTGGTGAGGAAGGCATTCTACATCGCTCACCTGATTAGCAAAGGCATCACCTCAAGAGCAAAAGAGGTTATAACTTCCCTTTACTCATCCCTCATCAGGCCTATTATTGAATAGAATGCTCCCTTTGGTATGTACCATACCAGACACCTGCAGCAGCTTCAGAGACCTCAGAGATTTCTAACTAAGAAAATTCAGGGCCTCCAGCACATGTCTTATACAGACAGACTGAGCTCGCTGTCACTGTATTCAGTAGTGTACAGACTGCTTAGACACAGCTTACGTCTGATTTACAGGGCTATCTCTGACCCAAATCTAATGAAAATGCTGCACATCTGTAAGTCAAATAGGACTAGAGTCACCCGTTCCAGGGACCTCAATATAGCCTGTGACATTGCAACCATAAACAGAACCTGCTGGAGGGACAGATACATCTCTGAGGCTGCCACTTTTCTAGAGTAGGCTTCCAATCCATATCAAGCAGAGCATTCTCCATGACCCTGTTTAAGTGCAACCTGGACTAATAGTATAAAATATTACATTTCTACGTTATTTTTTTTTCAGACAGATGTGTGTGGTGTGTGTGTGGGTGTGTGTGTGTGCGTGTGTGCGTGTGTGCGTGTGTGTGTGTGTGTGTGTGTGTGTGTGTGTGTGTGTGTGCGTGTGTGCGTGCGTGCGTGTGTGTGTGTGCATTTGTCTGTATGTATCTTTGTTTAATTTTTGCCAGGAGTTTTTGGTATATTTTTGGGTAAAGTTAAATTCATTTGAAGATGAAGTTAATTTGAGTGCTAGAGTACTAAAGAATTACATCACTAGATGTAACTGAATACTGTTCTCAGGCTAGCAAAAATGGGTATCTTATTTATAAATACCATAAATAACAGAGGTCTCAAAGGTAAAGCACGTGGGAAACTTAAGTTGAGTATATTGTGGAGGTGAAATCTGATAAGACCATTTAAAAGACAGATGAGATGAGCAAGGTATCTTGTAAATCTGTGGAGAGTCACTGTATCAAGGAGAACCTTGGAGAGCCTAAAAATCAGGTGATCATGACTGTCCATTTCAAATGACATTCACTGGTCAAGATAAAAAAAATCACCTAAATGCAGGAGTTATTACCTAAAAAAATACATGACATTACTGGGTTGGGACCCATGTTCTGAGTCTGACAGGCATTACCTGCAAGTGAAGTGGTTCGATAACTGATGATGCACACACATTTAAGTATTAGATAAGGATGTGAGGATTACAACATGCCTGTGTTCACGTAATTCAGGGGAGGGACCACCCTTGTGAATCACTTTAACTGTTGTAGATTTCCAAGATTTTTGGGAAGGGCATCTGTTCATGCTGGCAGTACCTTATAGGTTCATAGGTTCATAGGTAGGTACTAGGCTATTGGCCCTAGGCCTATATAAGCCTAGCCGAAAAGGTACCCTGGCTTTCGCCACCCAAGAAAATTATTTTCCTGTGCCCCTGTCGAGCAGAGCCACAGAGGTGATCCCCGGGGTGAATTTCCTATTGTTATGTTCGATTAGGAGTCCAGGTATCACAGGTCCAACCTAGTGAGAGAGCTACAGACATGAATATTTAATTACTAGCATGTCTTCCTTAGGAACATATAGATGAACATGCGTTGCAACATTATTCCCTAGTAGAAAGCAAGCATAGCTGGGCATATGCAACATGGTAAAGCAGGGTTAAGGCTTGACTTCCTGTTAAGTCCAGGTATATGTGGAAACATGTATCCATGACCCATAATCAGGGCATTTCATGCATACCACTGATGGAGAAAACAATAATTACAACAATACAAACAAAAAAAAAAGTCTTCTTCATGCATTCTGGCCACCTATTCCTTACTGGAAACAAGCCACAACAAGGAGAACTGAGATTAGCTGAGGAGCCCAGAATTAAAAAACAAAATGAAGTGTGGTGTAACCAGTCATTTAAGGAAAAGTACAAGTTCAAGTAGCACTAGTGATACAGCAGAGCTGATTAGTGCTTCATGAAACATGTTGCATGCAAACATCCTATGGTGCACCTCACACACAGTGTGTAGCATGTATGTTATGATAGTAATCTCATGGTACATTTATGTTCATAGTTGTTTATAAGGTTAATGACCACAAGGGCCTTTTTAAGCCTAGTCATATATCCCGCATCTCTGACAAGTTATGACACCCTTGATAAGTGTAAGCATGAGCCTGGGATATGAACCATTTACAGGTTACCTGTTTGCATTAGAGACATAGATGCCAAACCAGGGATTAATTTCTGGTTTCCCATCCAATTGTCCAAGTATACACTTGAGTTGGGTTTGGGAGGAACTCTACTTCACATGGATGGGGAACCTGTTCCATAGATGAGGTAGTCTCTGGGATACATACCTATCTCTCCAGCAAGTCCTATTTATATCACAGGCAAGGTTTAAGACTTTAGCATGGGTAATTCTGGTACCACTTGTTTTGTGGATATGCAGAAGGTCCATCAAAGTGGGGCCTGACAATGCCCTGTATGCCAGGCATAGATCTCCCATCAAAAGCATGTAGGAAACGCAATACAGGGATAGGGCCTTGAGGCGGTCAGCATACGACATATTACTTACGCCATGTATTCTTTTAGTGAGGAATCTCTATGGACATTCCAGTTGTTGGATATGCCTGGTTAGGTGCATATCTAAGGGGGCATTGTACTCAATGATAGGTCTAATGGATGCCAAATCCAGTGGAACAATGACTTACTTGGACTTAGATGCCATACCTTTGTTTATAAGTTGCGCAACATAGAATGATTATCTCACCACTGTAAACACATGATGATTAAAGGCTGGATTACTATCTATATGTCCCTGACTATGATTGCTACCAAGGATGGATGACTTTCCAAAGGATACTATTATGCATTTCTTGGCATTTAGTTTTGATCCATGGCTCTGACACCAGTTGTTTGTCTGTGTCAGCCCCTCCTCGAGAACATTTGTGTCAGTATGAGATTCAATGACAGCTCCTAATTTGTATTCATCTGCAAATTTAGTCAGCCAGAGACCACTGATATTAACATTAACATGAAATGTAAGAGGGAAAGTATCCTGCATGGATGAAGTGTAGAACAAAAATGGAAAGACAGTCACAATATACATGGAGATGAGAGATCTTTTGAAATTATTACGAAAATTTGGATAGACAGGTGGAAAGGGAAAGAGAACATTATTTCCAGTGGTAAGGAAGGTTGTTAGAGGAACAGGAAAAGCCAGAATTAAGTAGGAATCAAGTTTTATATTGGCAAGATACCAGAGGCTATACAGCATTTAAAAAGTTGTACAACAGAGAGATTACCTGTAGATTTTTATAAGATGGCTGGACTACAATTAGTCAAAGGTTGAAGAACATGTAATGATATGATGCAGGATGAGTAGGTGGGTGTGTGACTCAATGTCAGAAGCCGTAACATTAATTTTGTATAAATAAAAAGAAGACAGGGAAGAGCCCAGAAACTATAGAACAATATTCTTGTGTCATGTCAATTTCTGAAAGAGTTTTAATGGCCAGAATAGAGAAAGTTTTGCTTTTGCAGATAGGTGAAAAACAAGCAGGTTTTCTCAAGAGTTAGACATTGACTGGCTAGTGGAGAGTGCTGGTGACTTTTGTTAAATGGGCAAATAATAGAAAACAAGAAACAGGTTTATTCTCATGGATCTACAGAAAAGCCCTTGACTGTATGTCTTCAGATTTTATGTTTGAAGTATTATAGAAGATAGTAGGGAAAGAAAAAGGTTGAGAAGAATCAGTAAACTATACTGGATGCCATGGCTAAGGTTGTTCCTTAATGGGTCTGCACAGAAAACCTTGATTTAAGATGAGGGATGAGACAAGGCTCCCCCTGTCCATAGGGATATTTCCTGTAGTTATTGAATGCTTTGTGCAGAATCAGCAAAAGAAACAGAAGTAGAACATTTTTATTCATGGTTGGCTGTATGTTTGTCTTAGAGAATATTTATGATCAACGTCTAGTGATACTGGATTTATTTGAAACATTTTGAAAGGAGTCAGGGTTGGCCTTCTACCTGGAAAAATTAGTGGGACATATGATAAATGATAACAGAAAGAGGAAAATTAGATTACCGTGGGTAGAAAATGAAGTAAAATAATTAGGACTGCAGGTTAGTAAAATATTTGGAATGAGTGTTTTTAAGATGGTACAAGAAATAAGGGACAGAAATTGGAAATATCTTAAACAGATGGTATAAAAGATGGTGAACAGATGGATAGAGGGAATATTCTCAAGTTCCTATTATATAATCAAAGACGCAATCCTTCAAATGCGTCTTGATCAAACTTGAAAGCACAAAACAGCAAAATAGCAAAACGGCATATAAGCAATTTCTTTCCCTGGGAAAGAAATTGCTTGGCCGCCTCCTTTACTTTGCCATTTTCCTCACTGTAGTGCAATCTCAGAGTTGATATATTTAAGTAGGGGGGATGTAAGGTTTTGAAGTTTTTATTTTTATTTTTTTTTTGTGGAACAGCAATTTTTTTCCCTGGGAAAAAAATCGCTGTTCCAAGTGTTCGGGATTGTAAGCTTTTGCTTAAATGGGGTCGATAAATCAGCATTCACTTTTTTAAGCATTCGCTGATTTAATATAGACCCATATTCTCTGGGGAAGGATTAGGTTGATGAGAAGTCTGATTATTCAATGTTATATACCAAGTGAAGCACATATTGATTAGTCCATGTAGGTACTGGAGAAAATAGAAAATATGTGATTGTTTCATATGTCACAGAGAAAGGGAGTTTCTGCAAAGACAGACTGACAGCAGATGGGAGGCTGGGGATTGTAGAGAACTAGATATTACAAAATACCTTACAACTTTAATATTATACCAATAACTAAGAGATCAAGGAAATGGAAAACTAGATTGCGTTAATGGGGAAGAGGTGAGGAAATGGCTATCTGGAGCATTGTTTCACTGGACAGAGAAGGAAACAATCTTGTTCCTGAGAAAATAGATGGGATTAAATGTACAGATTGGAAGACCAAAGGAGAAAAGAACGAGAAGTGTATAGTGTACGACATCAGTGGTAGATGAGTGAATTATATCGAAAGGGTAGATATCAGGGAGTAAATTGGAGGATGATGTTCATTTTGCAAGGGAAGGAAGGAAATGTATGAGTTTTGACCAAATAAAGTTGAAATATGGTATTGGGACAAGGACTAATTATTTTATAGTAGGTTAGTGAAGATAGTAGTGGGGAGTGCATGGAATTTAATGAAGGGTAAAGAAAGAAAAGAGTTGTTGGCCCAAGCTACAGAAAGGTAGAATTGGCTAAATATACAGAGACTGAAAAAGTTAGGTACAGTGACTACAAAGGTACAGTAGCTATGGATAGGTTAAGAGACCAATGGACACAAGAAGAAAGAGGGTGGGCAGATGAAAAGATATGGGAAGAGATATGAAGGATGGTTTAATACCTGAAGCAAAAAGGCCCAGTTAGGGATGCCTTATGGTATTCAGTGCACAGATTATACAAGGATATTCGCACATGCTGTAATAGAGGAGGGGAGGAAATACATGGGCTTTTGGAGGGGCAGTGAAAAAACACAAACTGGATACATACATGGTGGAGGTGTATGGAGGAAAAATGACGGTAGGAGTAAGCAAGCAGTGTCTGGAGAAAGATGTAACGTTTCTTGTGAGGACAAATGGGTATCCATGCAAATACAGATTGGAAAACCAAAGGAGAACAGAACGAGAAGTGTATAGTGTATGACATCAGTGGTAGATGAGTGAATTATATCGAAACGGTAGATATCAGGGAGTAAATTGGAGGATGATGTCCATTTTGCAAGGGAAGGAAGGAAATGTATGAGTTTTGACCAAATAAAGTTGAAATATGGTATTGGGAAAAGGACTAATTATTTTATAGTAAGTTAGTGAAGATAGTAGTGGGGAGTGCATGGAATTTAATGAAGGGTAAAGAAAGAAAAGAGTTGTTGGCCCAAGCTACAGAAAGGTGGAATTGGCTAAATATACAGAGACTGAAAAAGTTAGGTACAGTAGCTATGGATAGGTTAAGAGACCAATGGACACAAGAAGAAAGAGGGTGGGCAGATGAAAAGATATGGGAAGAGATATGAAGGATGGTTTAATACCTGAAGCAAAAAGGCCCAGTTAGGGATGCCTTATGGTATTCAGTGCACAGATTATACAGAATATTCGCACATGCTGTAATAGAGGAGGGGAGGAAATACATGGGCTTTTGGAGGGGCAGTGAAAAAACACAAACTGGATACATACGTGGTGGAGGTGTATGGAGGAAAAATGATGGTAGGAGTAAGCAAGCAGCGTCTGGAGAAAGATGTAACGTTTCTTGTGAGGACAAATGGGTATCCATGCAAATACATTAGGAAATGTTCACAACTGCATACTTTTTCCAGTACCTCTTTTCTCCTTCTGTGAACAATATTTTTCTACATAAGTAATAGCTCCAGTTATATACACTATGTGCTTGTAATGGTCAATTTGCCTCTGAGAGAGTGTGTGTGTGTGTGTGTGTGTGTGTCTTTCGGCTTTTATGGTTCCTAAATAATCAATTAACATCAAAAACAAGCTGAGTTTCTTTACTTGAATCACATTGGGTCATAACGTGTTCTGATTCCTGACATATTGTGTCTTGTGACTCTATAGCAATACTGTCTGTCCTTATCCAAGGTGTGTATATTTTATTCACATTTCTAATTGGTTCAGTAATGACAAATTCTGTATAAACCTTGCACTGAAATTTGTCATGTTTAATAAAATTTTAAAAGCAGTATAATCTTGGGTAACAGTGCACTTTTAATTACTCCAACCTATTTTGTATCTGGAGAGGGTCAGTTTGCGAGGCTTCTCTGGTAAATATGCTCTATTCATCATATCTGCTATCTGTAGTTTTTTGCCTGGTCTGTGCTTTATTTTCAGATCATTCTTCTATAGAATAAGTAACATCATCTGCAATGTTAGAGGAGCCTGTACAAACATTTTCTTAAAATTCTTTGCGAGAGCTTCTCATCTGCTTCCAATATAAAGTCTTTACTATACATACATTTATGAATATCATACAGTAAAGCATCACCATAAATGTCTACTAGCCAAATGAAATGTACATTTTAACACAACTAAATGAAAATAGCATAATTATTTTAGACAGAGATATACTATGTGTCTTTGTTTGTCTTAAGAGTTCCTCCTGTGCAGATGTTTCCACAGATTTGTCACCGGATGTTTATAGCACTGCAGAAGAATCAAAACAAGTAAATGTACACAACACAGTCACAAACCTAAAATATACATCTGACAATTCCATCATGAAAATGGGCATTTCATAGACTCATAGATTCATAGATTGTTACTAGGCTAATGACCCAGAGGGCCATTCTAAACCTAGCCAAGTTTTTCCAAAGGAATAATATACTCTGTATCCAAACAGGACATTGACAGTCAGGCATTTATAAGCTACCTAAGTCCATAAAAGACATGGATACCAGGCCCGGTGTAAATTTCCTATTCCCCAACCACTGGTCCAGGCTGTGCTTAAACTGGGTAATAAACAAACTCAGCTTCACATGGATGGCAAGCCTGTTCCATAGGAGGGGCAGTCCCTGGGACACATATCTGTCTTTCCAGCATGTTCTGTTTAAGTCACAGACAAAATTCAAGTCCACAGACCTTGTATTTCTGGTACTGTTTGACTTACGCATATACAGGAGATTCATAAGTGTGGGGTTTGTGGATGCCTTGTAAGCCAAGCATAGATCACCCTTCAGCAATCTATAGGAGATTGAGTAGAGGGAAAGGGCTTTAAGGCACTCTGCATAAGGCAAATTTGTTACACCTTGTATTCTTTTTGTAAGGAACCTCTGAGTTCACTCTAGTTTATGCATATGCCTGGTCAGGTACATACCAAAGGAAGCATTGAACTCTATGATTGGTCTGATAATGGGTGGAGTACAGAGGGATAAAGACATCTTTGGACCTAGATGCCATGCCCTTACTTATAAGCTATGCAACATAAAAAGATTTCCTCTCCACTGTGGCCATATGATGGTTAAAGGTAAGGCTACTGTCTACATGCGTACCCAGATCCCTGACCACTGGGTCAACTCTTAGGGGTGTATTATCTACATGACAATTATCCAGGATGGTTGATTTCCCAAAAGGTACAATTATGCACTGAGTTTAAGACCATGGCTTTGGCACCATTTTTTAGTCAGAGATAGGCCTTCCTGAAGAATGCTAATGTCTGCAGGGAAGTTGATGATAACCTCTAGCTTGCAAACATCTGAAAATGTAGTCAGCCATAAAACTTTAGCATTTGCTTCCATTTCAGAGAAATATATGTCAAAAAGGAGCAGGCCCATTACCAAACCTTGGGGGACTCAGCTAGTGACAGGCCTTTTGGTGGACGTGGCCTCACCTATTTTGACCTCCTGGGTCCTATCAGTGAGCCAGTTCGCTATCCAGCAGGTGATAAAAGGGTTTATACCTAAATTAGTGAGCTTGTCTATAATGCCTGAATGGGGTATCATAGCAAAACCCTTGGCCAGGTCAAGGTAAGTTATGTGCACAGTTTTGCCTTCATTCAATGCTTTGGTGGCCGTCTCAGAATAGACCACCAGATTTAATAGGCACAACCTTCCTTTAACAAAGCTGAACTGTGATGGGTCCAACATCTGCAATTTACCTATGTCCTCATTTATTATGCCCATGATGATTCTTTCCATGGTCACACACATGATGCTGGTCAGACTTATGGGCCTGTAGTTACCCAGATCAGCGATTAGATCCCCTTTGTGCAGGGAATGACTGCAGCCATCTTCCATTCCTCAGGCACAAAACCTGAATAGGCTCCAGATGAAAAGTAATTCAAAGGGGCCAGAGAGGTCATGGTTCATGCTATTTATTAAGCATCCTGTGATATTATCAGGACCCATCAATGCAGTGTTTTGGCCTTGGAAAATGCATTGATGACCTCTTTCCTAGTAATGGTTGGGGATTGTGGTATGCAGTATTTCCTTTGGAGTATCAGAGGGCAGTAGGGGGAGAAATGTGAGATGAACCTGTCAGGCAAAAGATTGGCAATGGCCTCAGGGTCAGTGTGGGTGATGCCTTTTACAATAAGTTCTGCTCATTGTTGCATATTTCCCCAGAGGTTACTGACACAGCTGTAAAAATATTTGTGGCTGTCCTTTTCCTGAAAAGCTATTTTTTTTTTCAAATTTAACTTTTGAAGTATTAATTAATCCTCTTAGCTGCCTGTTTGGATTGGTCAAGGGCTTTTAGTATGTATGGCTTTGTTCCTCCCACTCTTGACCAAGATTTTTTTTTTTTTGTTGTATAACCAACTGATACTGTGATTCCACCAGGGTGGCTTGTCTAGTCAGTTTGTCTTAATCTTAATATGAGTGGACACAGATTGCTTTATACAGCTATCAATATGTGTTTTTTACTGAGTTTTGGGGTGCTTGGAATTTAGCCAAGGTGTCACCTACTAGAGAGAGGTTAGCCTTGGAATAGTTCCTAAATGTTTTTGGTTTCACTGGATCCCCAAATTTAATTTTTATTTCAAGTAATTCTGCTTTATCATCAGATGTGATAAAGCAAACACATTACATTAGGTGAGGAACATTGCCACCCCCCCCCCCATGTTCATGAGCACAAAGTCAAGATGTTTGTACCTTGACAACGTTTAGGAATCGATGGGCTTGTGTATTAGGAGTAGTGTAAGATTCCCAATTTATAGAGGGGTAGTTGAGATCCTCCATTAATATCATATTGAGTTGAATGGTGCAGGACTCCAGTACATTGAGATAGGTAGTATGGGTTTCCTGGGACATGGAGACGGACCTATAGTTTGCAAGGATATGATACAAGACCTTCTTTATGGTGAGTTGCACATGTATGATTTCCAGTTGGTTATACACTTTAACTTTTAGTCTGGATGTGGGGTTGGTATTAATAAAGACTGAGACTCCTCCACCTTTAGTCCCCTCCTGTGCAGTTGCTGGTCTAAAGGTGTGAAAGCCATTATAACCTTGCATTGCTGGAGTACTGTCCACGACATTAAACCATGTCTCTGTTACTACACAGATGTCTACACTCTCCAGGGAGAGGAAGCCTTGCAAGGAGTGAAGTTTCTTGTTAAGACATCTAGCACTGAGGAGTATCACCTTCAGATATTCCTTTGTAGGTTCTACCACCTTCAGATATTCCTTTGTAGGTTAAGTTAAGGTTTCCAGGAAAGTCTCTGCTAAAGTACATGAATATCTTATCATAAAACAGCATGACTTCTGGCTTATAGCCGACATTTACACTGCTTCTCTGGAAGTCAGTCTGACAATGGAACAAGCTAATAAGCATTTTACTATGCAGAGACGTATCCTTCAAAGACTTTTCTACTTTTAGTAAATAGTCCTTTGCAGAACTAAGTGGTGTTATGTATATTCTGCTTGTTTTAATTTGGAATACCGATATTCTATTTATATTCTTTCTCCAAACCTTTATGTACGTTGACACTTCCTTTGCAGAACATATCCTTATGGATGTATAAATACTAGAAGACATATTATACATGAGGTGTGCCTACGTAAGAGGATGTTACTTAATCTATCTACATTGGTATAATCTGAAAATAAAGCCCAGACCAGGCAAAGAACCACAGAGAGCAGGTATGTTGAGTTCCATGGTTTCCATGAATATTTACACTCCTGTTATGATTTACTCTTCCAGAAAACCTTGATAATGTTTGAATAACATTAAAGATCCTGTGTAATGAGTTTAATGTAGAGTGCCCTTGTGCTATAATTACTTAGCTTGCTTTTAAATGTAATAGCATTGTTCATTTTAAATAGTACTTGAATTACATAAATTATAGTTTGCTGAATTATTTCAACAGTTGTTATAGAAAAAGAACAGATAAATCTAAAGTTCTGCACAGCTATGTCCTGAGCTTAACTTAACAAAGTATGACACTTATAAGCTTGGGTTTTGTCCTTTACCTCATGTTATTAAATAAAGATTTATAAACTGTACTGAGTATGATTTTTAGCTGTAGTATGTAGCTCCCTGTAATCTTTCAATGCAGTATTTACAGTTAGTCATGGCACTTTTAAACAAAATGTTTTCTTTTGTAATTATGTGGGAGTTGCTCTTCTGCAGTTATTAGGGAGTTGTTGTTTATACTGCTGACGTGTTTGCAGGATAATGTTAATTATTTTGTTTGTGTGGTCACTTGCTGACAGCCTATGTTTATTCAGCAATTACCTTAACAACAGTAATGTAATCATTTATAGTTTGGGAGAAAGCTTTTATTTATTCTTTGCTTTTCTTATCTGACCCCATTTTTCTTCATAAACATCCCTCTCCATGCCATCTTGGCCACATCCCATTCTCATCTGCTGACCTCTCTTTTTCCCTGGGCATTGTCTTCGATAACCTTGGTCACTGTGTCCTGCATCCACTTAATACTGGAGATATTACATCAATGTCCTGGATTCCATCTCTAATCCCTCCTTGAATTAGAATTATTTCAGAAGGTGATTTGTGTGAATCTGCCACTGGTAACTGCTACTAGAAAGTAAAAGTGCTCCAAAGTGCCTTATGAATTAATATTAAGGAAGTCTCCTCTGCTATGGCTCTGACTGAAGCATTCTCTTTCCAAGTCTAGTACTGTTGATCTTAAGTAGTTCCATAGACTAAACAAGTAACTTCCAGTCCTAGCATATTGAACTGTATGGAATGTGGAAAGCAGTTACCTTGATGGATATAATCTTTTGTGGATTTTCAATTATTCATTTCAACTTGAAGTACAAACTGATACTGTACATTGCTTTGTGATTTTTTTTGACCATCCTGAAGTATTATCCCTAGATCAACTTGGCACTGTCATTGTATGGAACTCTTCCGGGGATTTCTCAGTCCTGTCAGTATCTCCCTAAAACTATTTATACTACTGTCACATGTGTCCTGAAAAAAGACCTTTGAACAGTGAGGCCAGCTTTGACATCAAAATACAATTAATCAGTCAGTCAGGAGTCAGAGCTGGACGTGGCAGAGTTAAAGATGTTAAGATATGCACTGGGTGTGACGAGGGTGGATAGGATTAGGAATAAGTATATTAGAGGGTCAGCCGAGGTTGGAAGGTTTGGAGACAAAGCCAGCAAGACAAGAGTACGTTGGTTTGGACATGTGCTGAGAAGGGATGCAGAGTATATTTTGAAAAAGATGCTAAGGATGAAGCTGCCAGGTAACTGGAAAAGAGGAAGGTCTAAGATAAAGTTCATGGATGTGGTGAGAGAGGACATGCAGGTGGTTGGTATGACAGAGCAAGATGCAGAGGACAGGAAGAAATGGAAACAGATGATCCTCTGTGGCGACCCCTAACGGGAGCAGCCGAAAAAAGAAGAAGAAGTCAGTCAATAAATCAGTCTGTCAGGCAGACATGGTTTCAGTATTATGGGGGATGAAGAAGGGAGGCTGTTGTAACCTGTATTATTTCTGCATTCACATCAGCTTGGATTCATAACCATCTAAAATGGCATGACATGAGGCTAATGGTATTAGGCTATGATAGGCAGCCTAATATATGCACATTTGTTAGGGTACAACACTGCAAGCAGTAGACATGAGAAATGTATAGTGAAAGAAAAAGTATGGAATAATAATGATAATAATAACAATAGTAATTATTATTATTATTATTATTATTATTAGAAAATGTTATACTAGTAATCCAGTTACAATGGCTCGGTATTGCATTACTGTTACTGCACAACTGTGTAACTCAACATGTCATGGGATAAAAGGGTTTAAAAACAAAAATACTGGAGAAGAGTGAAGAAGGATGGAAGATGAAAAGAGAGAAAAAAGGTTGAGGAGATTATTTACAATACAATGTAAGAAATGGTCCTTGGAATGTAGACTTTATACATAAATCATACTGCTAAACAGCATGCAGTGCAGCTTAGCAATGGCAAGAGATCAAAAAATGAGTCCGAAGAACAAATTAGTATAAAAAGTAACATCAGCACAGGACTACATATAAAAAGGCCCCACAGCACACAGACTGACATAAAACCACATGTATCAAGGTGCAAATTCCAAATCTGGGAATTGCCTGTTATAGCCAAGATAACAGTACATGTGGTATGAACATGAAGTAAACAAGATACATGAATATGCCTTTTATTACAGTACCAAGGTGACATATCCTGCATCTACTGGTGTTGCAGCAATATATTACATACATAGAATATGACAGAAACCTTTAATAACAGACACGTAATTCAGTGGTGCTAGCCATACCCATCCTACAGTGGTACAAAAAAATCCACATACAAAACCATAGTAGGAAGGAAGGTGTGAAAAGCACATTCACATACCTGGTGATCTAAAACTAATAAACACCCATATTCATCAGAATGAAATGATGGAGGTGCATCTCCAAGGAAATCGTGGGAAGGATTTCATGCTTGGTTCTTTAAGCTTCCTTTGCCATTTTCACAATTGAGCTGACAATTCCCCAGAAATACTTCAAGCAGAGTTGTCATATGCTGTGACATGTCAATCTGCTCACATGACCTCTACTGTAACTCAGACAAGCTGAAGTGTATGTTAGACACCCTGCAAAGCATCAAGGGATGCTGCTATACCCCAGAACTTTTACTCTAGCTGGAAGGAAATCATACCTTTCAGCTACCACAGATTTGCAGGGATACCCTAAATATGACTTCAGAGTTTGCTCCATACCTCCTAAAATTTAATATTTTTGAGAAGTTATAATTTATTAGTACCAGTATTTTAAAAGTAACCCTAATTTGAGGCCTTTTCCCTAATTATTTTGTTTTGACCCTAATTCTGGAGGTAAAATGTTGAGAGCTGTGGAGAAATTGAACACCAAGTCACCAACAAAGTGATCCAGCTCAGCACAAACTGGATCCATGATGTGTGTGTTCTGAGGATGCAGCAGGCATAGAGACTTGGATGGCAGCTTATGACCTTTCGTAATACCCTGTCAGCACTGCACCACCCAAGCACATATTGAATGGTTCTGCTTTCTTGGCTGCCCTGTCACCAAGTAAAAATTTAGGTTGGGCTGGCTGCAAGGTCACCTGCAGAAACACATAGTAATACATACCAAATGCAAAATACATATAAAGCAGAGTATCATGCATATATACATAACTGACTGGAAACAGTATGGGCTATGATGGAGATGCAAATGCTGGGGTCTGTGTACAGCCACGACCTGGTTATACCTCATGTGGATCCCTATGGATAACACAAGTGTAAATGGTAGTGTGATCAGTATTGCACATTCCATGTCCCCACTTAATGTGTGCACTGAGCACTAAATGTATACTCCCCACATTCCCAAGGTAAAAGCAACCTAACAGGAAAACAAATTCACTACATTACACAGTGACACCCATTTCCACAACCTATATACTCAGTGAAGTGTACATATTAGGTGTCATTCATGCTAGGGAGCACACAACTGTATAACAGCTACATAACAGACTGCAGTGCAAACAGCAAGTTATAACAATGTATCATATCAGAATGCAGAAGTATACAGTGCAACCTCAGCCTCAACTCACCACCAAAAATACAATGGTAAAATGAATGGTCATACCTTTCACATATATGCATCATCACCTTGCGTGCAAGACACAGATGTACATGTCCAGGAACAGCAGCACTTAGTTAAGGAATGCCCTACTGCACCATGATAGCAGTGGGCACATGAAAGAACAGCTTATAATATGGCAACATTTGTTTGAACATTATTAATTGGCATCTGCTGAGAAATAACTGAGTAATACAGAATATGGATCAGCCTGAGTAATACAGAATGTGGATCAGCCAGTCAGATGCAGGTAACCAAAAGCAATATTCTAAGCTATTACTTGGTCTCATGTAGTAAGATGGTCTGACACAAAAAATAGTAGACATCACATTAAAGTAGAATTCTGTATTCTGTACAGAATTAACAAATATGTTAGGCCAAATTAATAAAAACTTTGATGTCATCTTCATAGTGCATATGCCACTAAACACAAGGAACATGGCTGACAGTGATTACCAGAAGTTACACCACTGAAAGAGCTTACAAACTACTTGAGCTCAGTAACAATATCATCCAAAATGAAGGATTTAGTTATCCATACCTGTAGTACTGAGATCCATGTAACTCTGTGCTTTGTAAACAGATAAGATGGATGCACCGGCCTCTTTACTTGCACAAAATCCAAACAGTGGAGTACCTTGTTGATTTAGCTTCTATAATTACTTTTGATGTCAAATGGCTTTATTTATTTATGACAGTTAGTTAGTTAGTTAGTTAGTTAGTTAGTTAGTTAGTTAGTTAGTTAGTTATTAACTTACCTAGCTGTACAAGTTCTTCTGTAGACCACATCTTCTCACACCAGTGTGACACCAGATTGCAAGGGAGGAGCATTACCATGCTACTTTAAATTGGCTAAGTAATTATTCAAGAGACCATCTGTAACCATTGCTGAACTTAATCTAAGACCAGCTTTTCAAATGTCCAGATTTTCACAGAATGTCCAGATTTTTCCACATATTTTGGTCTGTTCCTCATAAAATTTGTGATTTTCTGGCAAATCACTGAGGATTGTAGTCACTAAGTAATGACATACATATGTGTTTCAGACTTCATATCCTTCAGAAACTGCATATTGACACAATTATTCTAGCAACTTTCTAGGTTTATAAAAGCAATATTTAAAATTTGTCCCTGTGTTTGTGTCTTTGTCCACCCATTAATTCAGGCTTTGTCCAGATATCTTGCATTAAGAAGTTGGGAGGTATGACATGCAGCTCAGCACAACAAGCCTTTAAGATGATGGGTGTAATTTATGGATTGAGCCCTTTACCTTTAGTTTTAGTTTTTCAGAGATTTCTGTAAGTTATAATCTTTACATAATGCCTATCACTCCCTTAATATTTGCTGTTACTACTACTTCATCTGCAAATAAGTCACTGATATTTTTCCAATAGCTTTCAAAAATTATATTTCACATTGCCTTAAAACATAACAATAGAAAGAGACAGACAGAGAAGGTACAGGTAGGTGCTGTTACCATTTTATGCTTCAGGAGAATAGAGGAAATTCTGAAATTGAATTAAAGTAAGATAAACTGACTTGTTCAAAGCTGCACCGTAGGACAGTATGAGATGAAAAGGACTCCATGGTCTCAGATGATTAAATTATACAGAAAGGCCTAAACTTTAAATCTTTCTAAGCAACAGCCATTCCATACAGTATTATTTCTGTAACATAGCTACTGCACATGGAACAGCAGTAGAAAAATGCCATAGTCATATATATATTGCATAGAACTTATCTCTGATGTTTTTTCTCCAACAGATGGCAGCAAATACTAGCATTATCAAATGGGTGCATCATTCTCTCAGGATTCTCTCATTTCAGGCAGTATGACATTTATTTTGCTGTTTAACTAAAATACCACTGACTGATATATATGGTAATCTTGTAGAGGCTATGTATAACTCTATAATTTAAGTGCTTATTTTATTTTAATTTGTTGATAGGGAATGTCCACCTAAGCACAACTTACCTTCAGTGGTGTCCTGGGGGAGAAAAACTCCAAAAATGAACATGAGGGAAAGGATATAGTATTCTGGAATTAAAAATTTTATAGGAGAAGTTAAAACACAATGGCAAAAATGTATTTATTTATTTATATTTGTTTACTAAGTAGTACACAGATCAATATTGACCAGCTTCAAGCTCAGTTTGAAAAAGAAAAAAAAATAACAGCAAATAGAGATCCTAATAATCAACACTCCCCGCGGTTGGGTGGGCGTTTGAAAGACATGCGTAAATGGGCGTGCCTTCGTTGAAGGTTGAACGTCGAACTGGCACCTCGGCGTTTGTGAAAATCTACTGCCAATCAATAGCGGACCGGAGTTCCGCTGTGGCAACCCCAAACCGTGAAAAGCCAAAAGACAACAACAACTATTTTCCTAACTAATCATAAACACCAAAAGTTCTTTGGGCTACAGAACCATAAACACTCAATAACAGTTATCACTAAAGGATAATAGTGACTGATTGGCTGACTGATGGATAGAGTAAATTATACTGTTCGTTTTATGCTAATTTTTACACACTATGAGTGGTATTCATAGTCATTACGCAGACATGTTAAGGCTATCCACACATGTACGTGAATGAGCGCAGCTAAGCTGCAATTCAAAGAGGTCACTTATGCTAACTTGTGATGGCCCAGAATGAGCCTAAACAAATGAAGTGATAAAGACATATAAATAAGAAATTATGTAAAACAGCATATGCTTATGAAGCATTCACTTGCTTATTTGCAATTCATAGTGGAATTTTTTCTCTCTTCCAGACTCCTCTTAATATGATGCATCTGTGGAAGACTTCCACAGATGCATCATATTAAGAGGAGTCTCACCAATCTTATCTACTTTACAGTCCACAAAAATGCTGTCACTTGCTGCTAGCTTTGTCATTTCCAGATATGAGTTGCTTGTCTTGTCTGAGCCAAAACTGCTTGCATCCAGTCGCACGCTTCAGCCAAGGCAAAGATATAGGGAAAGGATAACTCATTATAACTTTGATAATCAGGAGATACTTGATATGTATGTTTTGAATAGAGAGGAACATTATAAGTGTCTTAGTGAACATGTAGGTATGACCTCCATAGGGGTACTGGAGGAATGCATGGGCTTCCTACCCCTGTGGATACTAAGTTATGTATGGCCCTCACTATATATATGCCATAGAGACCTTCCAGAGACAGACTGGGACACACTGGGTATCTCTCAGGCTTCTGCCTTAAGTATACTGCAGCAGTTCCTGGATGTGATCTTGACATGTGCAGATCAGTAGTTCAGTACGTCTATTTCCCAGTATCACCTCAGGACCAAGCCAGGGATATCAGTGCCTTTTATCAGGTGGCATATTCCCCTGAGGTACTCAGTGCAATAGATTGCACCCATGTCACAATTATGGCCCTTCTTGGTCCACCAGGGGAGTAGAACCACAATAGGAAGAGCTGCCAATCCATCAATTGTCATGTAGTGAGTGATGCAATGGGATGCATCACCACCATCTCTTCCCAACATCATGGCAGTGCACATGATTCCCACATCTGGCACACTAGCTCACTCTACTGCCTCGTACTGCATGGTAGGATGCCCAGTGGTCATCTTTTTGCTAGGTAGAAAAATACTTTTTTTTTTTTTCATTTTTCTGTTGTATTTAAGTATTTATAGTAAAATGTATTACTGAATACTAAACCTCTTTTCATTTGTTTTGTCTCCTTCACCCTTTCTCTTTTTGTTTTCTCTTTCAGGTGACTCTGGATATCCATGGCACATGACACTAGTGAGAAATCCAAGTGGAACTGCAAAAGAGAATTTCAAAACAGCCCTGTCCCAAACCCATATTGTCATCAAGAGGGTCTTTGGCCACCTGAAGAGTCATTTCAGGTGTCTGGATGAGTCTAGAGTTGCCTTCAGTATGACCCACTTAATGCATGCAGGATGCTTACTGCATGTTACATTCTGTACAACATCACATGCAATAGTCCGGTGGTAGAGTGACCCATGCTGCCATTGCAACTCCTAGTTCCAGTCCTACTATGACTAATGGTGATCAGTAGTACTAAAGAACCCCATGGGGCACGCTTGTGCTGGCATATGGCTGCGCAGGTAAAATGGTGGCATCTAGTCCAGAGCTATGGACAATGACATTCAGGTTAGCATTTCCTTAATTGTAAAAAATATAATCCACCAAGTGAAGAAGCAACTAAACAACCAACAGCCTCGGAGTCGCCAATAAGTGTTTCACCACGTCCAGCGTTCAGCTAAAACAAGTTTATTGTGACAACGACAAATGTTGTCCAAAAAGATTAAATTTGATTAAAAAAGGTTAAGCGCTTTCACCCAAACCACCTTGGGCTTCATCAGAACATCTTACAATACAATGAAACAAGCTGATATACACTTTTTGGTGCCAAGAATTTTCACATTCGAGTTTCAGAACCAAAGTCTTCAATTAAAGCTAAGTACCCCATTGGGGAAACTTTTTCTTGCTCCTTACCAATGTCAGTAAAAGTTAATAATTGCATTACTTGTGGGAAGAAAATTCCTCATAAGGATTTTTATTTGTACTGTATTCCTTGCCTAGGCCCAGATCATAATGTGCCTTGCTGTCGGTTTTGTGCTGGATTTAACCAACGCACTATTAAGCGTTGGTATATTTTTGCTTCAAAATATTTTGGATCCAGATTTAATTACCCTGAAATGTCATCGGATAGCAATCTGACTACCGGAGTTCACAAAAAATGCAAAGAAAAAGACAGAGACAGACAGTCGAGGTCCAAAACCGATGACAGTCGCTGGTTCGCCAGTACTCAGTGAGGCACTTTCGCAGCCCCTGATACCCACTACTTCTGAGTCGCAGGCCTCTACCAAGACCCATGCGGAGTCCGGTATGCCGCGAGATTCTCAGAGTATTGTACCCGTGGATGTCTCTCCCTTGGATGGGTCCGGAGCCGCTGAGCAGGCACCGGCTTCTGAGGGTGTCTTCAGGCCTCAACATTTCTATATAAAACCGACGCCAGCTTCAAAGACAAAAACAACTTCTAAGTCTAAAAAAATGACGTATGAGCCATGTGCTCAGGCCCTTATGCCTAAAAAACAGATGATCAAAATGACTGAAGACTTAATTACCTTGATCAGGGGTTCCCAACCCCTCCCCGCTAAGAGGCCTAGGCAAGGCACTGATTATGAATCTTCAGATCAGGTTTCTATTTCTTCTGATTCCTCTTCTGATCAGGAATTTTCTATACCACCCCATGAGGATTCAGATGCAGAGGAATCCATACCATCTGCATCTCCTCCTGAGGATTATTCTTTTGGAGAAACCCTGCATACTTTAAGGGAACACTTTCATTGGGAGAATCAGGATTACTCTGAATCAAAAAAGAGACTAAGGGATTTCCTTCTTCTTCCTCAGCATAGGCCTTTGGCTATACCTCCTGTATTAGACATAGTTGATGATGTGTTTTCGGAATCAAGCATGGCTCCTGATTCCCTACCTCTGGCTCCTAGTAAGCCAGACAGATATTACAGGGTTCCTAACTCCCACAAATTTTTATTCAAAAATCCTGCTGCTGATCCTGAAACTATTTCACAGGGCCCCAAAGGTGTAAAGGCCTCTACAGCCAAAAATCCTACTCCCTCTGATAGAAATTCCAGGGCGCTGGATAGATGGGAAAAGAAGGTTTATATGTCTGCAATCTTGGCAATTAGGCCTTAAACTGCCAGTTTCATATGCTTAAATATCAACAGCATGTTATCAGCTTATTGAAACAGAAAATTATGTTGATTTCTGATTGTGTGGAGAATAAAGAATTACAGGAATTATTGCATGCAGCAGAACAGGTTGGAAAGCATACTTTGCAATGTGGTTTTGATTCCTTGGAGGCCTCTTGCAGGGCCGCAGTTACTGGATCTGTGATTAGAAGGAGTAAAATCTACCTGATCATGTTAAAGCTAAATTGTTGGATGCACCTTTACAGCATGATACTCTGTTTGGTAATAAGGCGGAAGAGGTTTTAAAGAAAATGGAAGACAAAGCTAAATCTATGCAAACTGTAAAAGATTTCTTACAAGTACAGCCGCCCAGATTCAGTAGGCACTGGCCCACTAAAAACTGGTCTTTTCCTGCATCCAACAGAGCCTCAAAAGCCAAATCCAGGTGCTCAAAAGGCTCTAGATACCAATCACAGGGTTCTTACAGGTCAAAGCAATGGGGTGCCTCTACCTCCAAATCTGGAGGAAACAAAGCACAATCCTACAGTAAGCAGTCTCAATGACTTCCCTATACCATCACCAAGCACTTATCTTTTGGCAGTCCCCTTGGGGGCAAAATTAGCACTTCATGCTCAAAATCAGCAGTTAATTACCCAGGACAAGTGGGTATTAAACATAGTATCCCAGGGGTACAGATTTCATTTCCATGCTTTGACAATTCCAAATGGTTGGCCAGGTCTGCCACAAAATCAATGGGCAGAGGCTCAGAAACAAGTTACATTCCTCATTGATATGGGGGCTATTCAACCAGTACGAGAATAGGAAAAAGGACAAGATTTTTATTCAAGACTGTTCCTAGTACCCAGAAAAGACAATGCCTGGCGTCCAATACTGGACTTATCAGTTTTGAACACGTTCTTGGACATCCCAAAATTCAAAATGCTGACTTTACAACAGCTACTGCCCATACTGGGCAAGGACGCTTGGTTAGTGACTCTAGACTTAAAAGAGGCATACCTGCATATCCCAATAAGGGAATCGTGCAGAAGATACCGCCACTTCAAGGTAGGTTTTATGCATTACCAATTCTCTGGACTGCCCTTTGGCCTATCTACTGCACCCAGGGTCTTTACAAAGTGCCTGGCCCCAGTAATTGCATTTTGCAGACAAAGAAGCATATAAATCTATCCTTACTTGGATGACTGTCTCATTCAAGCAGAAAACAAGGATATTCTTCTTCAACATCTGGCATTTGTAAAAAAAGGCTTCTAACATGCCTAGGGTACTCAATAAATGAAAAGAAATCACAAATGGTACCCTCTCAAAAAATTACATTCCTGGGTGCAAGCTTGAATACAGATGGCTTACCTTATGCCAGACAAACAAAGGCAACTGAATATATACTTCAAACAGATGGCAACAAAAACCTAGTTATCTGCAAAACAAATTCTGCAGGCTTTGGGTTTCATGGCATCCTGCATTCTACTAATTTCATATGCAAGACTGCATATGAGTAAACTTCAATGGTATCTAAAAAGTTTATGGAGTCAACATTGTCACAGTCTGGAAACAATGATTCCTCTCATTCCCTGCCTACAACAGGAGTTTCTTTGGTGGGCAGAGACATGTCACCAAAACAAGGGACGGTCTTTCACTCTACCCCCTGCCACCCAAACCCTAATTATGGATGCATCAGACTATGCTTGGGGGGCCCACCTTGCAAGGAGATGCATTCAGGGCATATGGAGCCCAAAACAAATGCATCTGCATATCAACCAGAAAGTGATGCTAGCTGTTCAGAATGCCCTGACAGCCTTCAAGGACTTACTTCATCCAGG
The DNA here is from genome assembly GCF_019279795.1 of Protopterus annectens. NCBI lineage: Eukaryota > Metazoa > Chordata > Ceratodontiformes > Protopteridae > Protopterus > Protopterus annectens. The sequence continues at coordinate 156,498,689 of NC_056744.1, read as the reverse complement.
ACAACTACTGATAAAGATGGACAACACCATGGTTATGTGGTACATAAACAAGCAGGGGGGTACACATTCCCACCCCCTTTGCAGACTAGCTATGGCATTGTGGGACACAGCCTTGACTTACCAAGTACATCTTCAAGCACAATTCCTGCCAGGAAAACAAAATACTCTGGCAGACGACCTAAGCAAAAATGTTATGGACCATCACGAGTGGAAACTAGATCCACAAGTCTTCAACATGGTAACACAAAAATGGGGGAGCCCAGACATAGATCTATTTGCCTCTCCCCAAAATTATCAACTGGACAAATTCTGCACAAGGACTTATCACAGACAAGCATGGAAAGTGGATGCCCTATCCTTCAGTTGGAAAAACCTATCCGTTTACGCCTTTCCTCCTCTGCCTCTTCTCCCCAAGGTCTTACTAAAGGTCAGACAGAAAAAAACAAAAATGATCCTAATTGCCCTGGAATGGCCTCGCCAGCACTGGTACCCAATTCTAAGTAATTGTCTCAACTCCCTCCTTGGTACTTGCCTCAAATACCTCATCTACTGTCTCAGCAGAGCAATCAGATTCTGCACACTCAGCTCCAAACTCTGAACCTGGCAGCATGGCTGATCACGTAATTATTCAAACAACACCTCTTAGTAAATCTGTGATGGATGTCATTTTGGAAGCCAGAAGGCCTAGTACTAGAAAATCTTATGCTGATAAATGAAAGAGATTCTGTGCTGGACACAGCAAAACCAAATATTCCTCAGATTTTACAATACTTGACTGAGATGCTTGACACGGGCCTATCTTTTTCTTCAATAAAGATCCATGCCTCTGCCATCTAAGCTCATTACAACACAGAGTCTCCGATCTTTTCCCATCCTCTGCTAAAACAGTATCTTAGAGGGGCCAAAATGTAAGGCCTCCCAGAAGATCACCAACTCCTGCATGGGACCTCAATTTTGTGCTGGAAAAACTCACCCTTCTTCCTTTTGAACCAGCAGCTACTGGGGATATAAAGTTTTTATCTTGGAAAACAGCTTTTCTTTTGGCAATCACTTCAGCAAGAAGGGTTTCAGAACTTCATGCCCTCATGGCTGTGGAGCCTTTTATTTCATTTCACCCAGACATGGTGTCCCTTAGGACCAATCCTTCCTTTATGCCTAAGGTGGTATCCAGTGTGGCTCTTAACCAAACTATTCACCTGCCAACATTTTACTCAAATCCGCAGAACAAGGGGGAGCGGACTCTGCATTCATTGGGCATACACAGACAACTAAGATTCTACTTAAATAGGACCAAATTTCTAAGAAAGTATGAGCAACTACTCGTGACATTTGCTGCAGGATCAGAGGGGAAGGCTATATCAAAGCAGACTATTTCTAAGTGGATAAGCCACTACATTCATTTCTGCTACTTGCATCATGGCAAACCGGTGCCCAAGGGAATCAGGTCACATTCCACCAGGGCTGCCTCTACTTCAGCAGCCTTTCTCAGAGGAGTTCCAACCAAAGACATTCTAGAAGCTGCTACTTGGAGCTCTGTTCATACTTTTACAAAGCATTATCATTTGCACCTCTTCTCTAAGTCCAGGGCAGGCTTTGCCACTTCAGTTCTGCAGGGCCTTATATCCGCTCCTAATGCTATTTAGTTCCATCCTCCCATTTATAGCTTTGGGATTCTACCCAAATGTAATGACTGCAACAGTGAAACACGAAGAACATAGTACAGTTGTGTACACTTACCATAAGTGTAGATGTTCATGTGTATTCACTGTTGCAGTCCAGGTTACCCACCCACCTTCCCCCTTTTTTCTAGAACTTCTCTTTCCTTCACTATATTCTAAAGCCTTTGTGGTGTATTTGCTTTTAGATAAAGGTAAAGTTTATGTTGCTATTAGTGCATTTACATATATATTGCTGTTTATTTATATACATATATATATTTATATATATTTTTGTTCACCATTTGGGGGCCACCAGACATCTGGGGCAAGAAAAACTAAATAAAATGGCATCGGCTGCATGTTTTGTACCCCTGATGACCTGACGTCATGGAAGAGGAGACAGCAACTGATGCAGGACCCAAGACTTTGATATTCAGGCTGACTGAGGGTAACCTGCCAGCAGATTACCCAAATGTAATGACTGCAACAGTGAATACACTCAAACATCTACATTTATGGTAAGTGTACACAACTGTACTGTTTGGGTGTTTGGTCTCAGGATTTTGGGTGTCGGTAGAATGAGTGTCCGGTATTTAGTAGCGGTTCCACCATACCATATCATTTACTATCTTCTTACACTGTAGCTTCTGCCACCCACTGCATTCATTTTCAGGGAAACTTGATTCCATGCTTTTGTCCTTTCAACTTGCTTGCCCCCACCCACCCACCCATCACTTACCAAGCAGAAATTTCTCATATGTCCTAAGGGCTGCCATGGAATGCAATTTTCCTCATGGCTGAAATTGTGGTTTCTCTGTCTTGATCCCTTGTTTTCCATCATTCCTGCACATGAAAAAAGCCCACAGTCAGACACAAAGAACTTTTGATTTAATCATCACTCAAACAACACAACAATGACCAAGTGTCTCTTCCATCCGCCTATAAAAAGTTTTCACAAACCTCATAATTATATACACATGCAAAATGTCATTCCATCCAAGCAAAGTCGTGCTACACTAATGTCTGCAGTATCTTAAATACAGTCAGACAGCACATTGTTTTCTTAACAGATTCATCCTTACCCCTAGCCCATACTACTGTCTTGAATTCATAATACTGCCATCCATGACACTCAGAGATCTTCATCAATGGACATACGTATGTTCAGTCAACAACATATCCTTACCAACTTCAGTGCTTCACAATTTAAACATATATGTACTCACGATCACTAAATGACAGCAAATAAATTATTTTCTCATTGATCTCCAGTCATTACCTACTGCTGCTGTAATGATTTCCCCCTTACAAATGACAGCTTTACACTGTTCACTAAAGTCATGATAATATGCCCATCATAGGAGTAAAATAAACATTTCTTGAGAGTACCTCACTATTGTTACATCATTTTGAAGTATTTCATATTAAATTTCAGTGTACTTTTACTTTTTTTTACTTTGTGAAATCACAGGTTTCCTAAGTCATTTGCTACCTAACTCGAACAATCGCACGTTAATATGGTAGTGTTGAAATATTTCATGTAAATTCAGGTCCATTTACATGGTTTGTATGCAAATTAGGCCTTTTTATACTTAATTCAAGTCCCTCAGGGTTCTATTCTCGGGCCTCTGCTCTTTAACATCTTTATCAATGATCTCCACTTTTCAATTCCTCTTTCTCAAATAGTACAATATGCAGACGACTCCACTGTTATCTGCTCTGCCCCTAGCCTTCCCAAGCTCCAAACCAAAACCCAATTGGCCTTCACAACCACAGAAAATTGGATGCTTCAAAATTATCTTTCCCTTAATGCCAGTAAATCCCACATCCTTCTCTTCTCCCCCTCAAAAGCACTGACTCTTGATAAGCCATCCTTCATAATTTCTAGCCTCTCCCAGTCCTCAATAGAAGTTGTTAGTTGTGCTAAATTACTCGGAGTTACCATTGATGAACACCTGAAATTTAATAATCATATTCAACTAAACATAAAAAAAACTCATCAGAAGCTCGGTATGCTTTATAGAAATGCAAACTTTCTTACTCCATCTTCAAGACAAACTCTCGCCACTACCTACCTTCTCCCTTCTCTACTGTATGGTGCTCCTCTTCTATCCAATCTCTCCACTTCTATCTCCTCAAAACTTGAAAGTTGCTACTACAAAATTGCCAAATTCGCTACTAACTCCGCTCATTCTACACACCACTGAATCTGCCTCCGTAGTCTTCAATGGCTAGAACTCCCTAATCAACTCAATTTCCTCCAACTTACTACTGCACACAAACTAATTTTTAAACCCACTGCTTGCCCAGCATTATCTAATATCTTAACCATATACACTCCTCCAAGGCCCCTAAGATCTAGCCACCAAAATCTTATTTCAGTATACAAGCACAAACGACCCCCTGGCCAACTCCTACTTTCCTATACTATAGCAAAAAAATGGAACTCACTTCCTTCCCTTCTAAGAGTCACTACAAGCTATGAACACTTCTAATCTCTTCTCCATTATCACCTCTCCCAAAATTGGAAATGTAATTGTATACTTCCTACCTAGATCTCAGTACATCCCAGTTCCACCCCCCCCCCTGGTTCCCCTTTTTCAGACACTCTCCTTAGCTCCCCTCCCTCTTCTTCATTATCTCATCCTTCCTCCCTGATTAAACCCTTTATTTCCTTTAAGTGCTCTCATCCCACTGCCCACTTGTATGCTTACTCTCACATTTGAATCTTTTGCCTTTTACATAAGGTGTTCTTCTGGACTCAATCACAAAATGAACATTAGTTTATCTGTTCTTTTTCTGTCTTCTTCTGGACACCTCTTCTCCTTTAAATTATTTGCTTCTCCTTCACTTCCCCCATGCTTTTCTGCTCTTGCATTCAAACTCTATCTATAATTTCCTTTTTTCTTTCCTACTATACTAACATTACAGTTGCATAAATATATCATTTTCTTATGTATACTGCCCAATGTACTTCATTTTTTTTTCTTTTTGGAGATTGTTAAAGTATTATGCTAGTAGAACAGAGAGTGTTTTTGTGTGTAATGTATTAGTTTAGAGCTTTTCTGCTGTGTTTTTGTGTATAATGTATTATCATGGAGCTTTTCTCCCCGGGCCTCCACTGAAAACGGGCTTTCGGGCCCAGTGGACTTCCCCGGTTATCAAACTGGAAATAAATAAATAAATAAATTCTATGAATTGCATTAATATGGCAAAGTGTATCCATATTTCTGCAAATGTTATTTCTGGCTTCTCATGAACATGGCCATGGGATGACATGAATGCACTGTGGAAAGCAGTAGAGCCTACAGCAGTCCGCAGCAGTTCCCAGCATACATGGATAGCCTCAGATATGCTAAAGTTGAATATGTTTAGGAAAAAGAAAACTTGAGTCATATGCATGACAGTTTGATAACTGAAAAATTATATGGTGCTGCTTACTGTGATGGATTTGAAGTCTACTTAAGACACTCAGTCTTGCTGGCTGGATTCTGCTGAAATCAAAGTCTTGTTATAGTTGCATTCACAATCTGTTGCATACAGAAACTTGCAGAATATACACTGATGAGAGAATATAATTTGCAGCATCAACTTAGAGCAGTAATAAATAACTTTTTATAATAAACCACATGGACTAACGTTGCAGCTTCAAGTACTGTTCCACTTTACTTCTCATATAGTACAGATGATGAGAGAGATATAACATTTACCTCGGGACAAATGTGTCCCTACCAATACCCCTAACATAACTGGATTAATACAGATGTTTATATACAATTTTAGTCATGCACACACATATACATTTCCTCTTGGTATTCTATTTTGGAGAATTGCTCATCCTGTAAAAACAATACTGACTGTTGCAGATGCTGACACAAATGCTGACTTAATATTATTTTTAAGCATCCTTGTTTAACAATGTCCTGTCACATTTTTGCTGAATTTATAAGAGGCCAGATTTTCTGACAGTATGAACATCCTGTTTTTGTCTTTAGTATTCTATCTGGATCTTTGTATAAGAACATCTGTTCTTGTGCAAATGCTGATAAGTGCAAAAAGCATGTTTTTTTAGGAAACACATTGTAACAGTGTCATATGATAGAAACATGTCATGTTGTCCATTTTTTAAAAAAGCAGATTTTACATTTTTGCTCTCACTGACAATGAAATGCATACATCCTGTTTTTAAGTCTGTAAGGAAAGATGTTCATTCAGCAGGTTCCTTATTTTTCAAGCCACAGTCATTTAGTATGGATGCTGATCACATATTACTAAACTCTGTTTCTGCATTTAAGCAAGCTTTATTTTATACCTTATTTATGTTACATATTTGTAACAGAATTACTTTCAACCTTAAAACCCTGTTGAGCATAAACTTACAATTCCCTCTTTTTATTTTAATGTACTCAAAACACTTTATACTGATATGTATTTTTGATCACATTATATAGAAAACACATTAAGAAACAAAACCTTTAGTCTTCTTTTGATACAAGTCAAAATGCAATTTTACAATGATATCAAGTATTACTACCAAAATTGAATGTATCTAACAACTTTTTCTTTTATAGACCATTCTGTGAAAATATTTTATCAATTATGAGCTGTGTCTGCTTTAATTTTATTTTTTAACTTGATTAATTTATTCTTTTGCAATCATAGAATTTCATTTATGATTTAGAACTCTTTTATTAAGTCTTTGCAACTGTTGAATTAACTCTTTACTTTTATTAATATCAAAAGATTAGAGATAGACTAATATCTATAAGAGACAAAAACTATGTGCTACTGTAGACATTTATACACCGCTGAAAATATACAGTTTCAATGTCATTTTAACCATAATATTGTGTTCATGTTTCTGAACTGCCCATTAACGCCTTGGTAAAATACTTAACTGGGCTTAGATAATAAATATTTGAATGCAATTATTTCAGTATATTTAATGCTTGAGGATTTAAAAAAAACATGATGTATATACTAAAGAATGCTATGTACATATTAGTCCATTAGCTGTATGAATACAATATTTTAATATATTTTTTTCTAACTGGAGTAAATAATACTAGTACAGATAAAATGATGGTCCGAAAACCAATGATAAAACTGCAACTTGAAACCAGTGATATTATTACAACTTGACAAATTACTTTTGAACTTATTACAATGTATCGTGCACAGTATGTATTTACACAGACTGTTTGCTATTAATGCATTTCAATCTAGTAGGTACCCTGGACCCATTATTTTTAAACATGGTTTTTTATACATATTCATTACTAGACATTAATTTCATTTGTACTGAATTCACCTGCATTTGTACATACAAAGACTATCATTTGTACTGAATTTTCTGCATTTGTACATGCAAAGACTATTTTACTGAAATTTTCTGCATTTGTACATACAAAGACTGTAAAGTACATTTAGTCTAATCTTGCAAATATAATAGCATTAATATTAAGCAAAATCTTGGAAAATGTTTATGTCTCTTTAGAAATATCTAGTGGAATTGGCACCAAAGGCATACATCCTGTTATTTTAAACTACATATTCAGCAATTAGAAACATTCATGCTTTTTTATACCAACATTGTTTTGCCAAAAACATATTAAAAATAGTGACCATTCCTGTTCGATTTTTTTGCATATCTTTACTCTCTCTTGCATAGCTTTACTATAGCAATTTTAAATCATCTTGTGTATAGCTTTACAGTTTAACAGGTTGTAAATACAATTTAATACTAAACAATACAATAATAACTAGCATAAAATATCTTGGACTTTCAGATTTAATCTGTTTACCAGTGTTTCTTATGCACTAATACCTGTTTTTCCTTCCCCCCCCCTAAAAGAGTATTGTCAAGAAGGAATGAGATATTTCTTCCTGTAGCTCTATTTCAGACCCTTGTGCAGTACTGCTTATACAGTCAGTGTAAAACTGAGAGAGTGCCCCTCCCCCTGTAGTATAATGCAGTATTGTTTATTTGCTTTATGCTGTAAGAACAGAAGGTATACCAGCCCAATACTTTGGTTATACATTTGCTTTATTAGGTTACTAAACTATAGACCTTCATCTGATTTGATCATTTTTTTTATAAAGCTTTTGCTGTTTATTACCACTAGTAGGTATTTATACCCTCCTGTATAATTGATTTGAACTGTATGTATACTATAACACATCTGCTGGCTATACTTGATGCAACTGAGGTTTTTTTTCTCTTTTAACATTTACTTGCAAACAGATTATTAGTGACATCTATGCACAATTGTGACATTTTATTACAACTACCAAATAGGGTTGCCTGTAAACATTTTAACAATTATGTTTTAATAACAATGATGCTTTAGAAAAACTCAAGCTACTTGTCTGGCAATCAGTCTTGCTTTTGATCATGTTTTCACAGCATTTCCGGTAACTATTCATCTAGTCTAGGAAGGTCTGACACAATTGCAATTTGATATTAGTAGAAATATAATAAGTATCTGTGATTTGCATAACTATGTATTTGTACTACATAAATAGACATTATTTTAAAATTAGCTTACATGGATTTCAATGTTTTTTTTATTTATTTAACTGCCCTGCCATTAATTTTACAAAAACTGTTTGACTAATACCATTTGTGATTTTATTTCTTTTTAAAATTTAGAACTTTAACTGTTTGGTGTGGTGTTACTATACAATTATAAAAAAATGTAAAAAACAGATATTAGCTTAACTAACACATGCTTATATTTACATTATTTATATTTGCTGTTGTCTGCCTGTTATTCTTGTATATTGTAACAGATGTATTTTAGATTAAAAGAAAATACATGCATGTCAGTCTCGTGACTTTAAATCTTTATTTAAGCATGTCAGTCTTGTGACTTTAAATCTTTACTCATTAACTATTTTTATTTAATTTTATGCACTAGAACTGTTTCGTGTAAGTATTTTTATTTAATTTTTATACACTAGAACAGTTTTGTTTACCTTTTGACTATGCTAAGAATGGCAGTCATATGGTCTACTTTACTGTAGTACTGATAAATGTATTGCTTTAAACATTTAAGAATGATTTGTCCAGAGACTAGATTTTACCATCCTAGCATGTATGCTTAACCATTTTCAAAAACAAACATATTATAAAATATATTTATTTTGTACAGATCAGCTGTAGTTTCCTGCTCTCAGTCTCTGTCAGTTTAGCTAATTTATTTCCTTTATCCTGTAACTGCTGTTCAAGAGTTTTTTGTAATGTTGCATGGTCTTTCTGATATTTTTTTAGTAACCTGTTCTGCTGAATCTAAAACTCCTATGCACTTTTGATAAAATGTATGTATAACTTGTCTAAGCTTTCTGAACTCATTGTGTCTGTCTTTTAGAAGTTTATTACATGTAACAAAATGTACTAGAGGTTCTATCAGTAATTGATTTGACTCACATGTGGTGACAGGACATAACTGTTCAACATCTGAATATAACAGAAACACTTTACCCTTAGTTAATTCTGTATCATGAACAGATCTGTCTTCACAGTCTATTTTTTAGCAATATGATGCAATACTTTTTATGGCATAATACACAAAATGCAGTTTTTATTGAATCACACAATAACATTTGTCATACCCCCCATGGTTTTCTTTGAGATACCGGTCAAATATTGTAATACATTTGCATAATGCCTTACTATCAATTTGCCCTGATAAGTTGTTACATTTACTAATGTGCTGTGTATACCAACATTGCAATTTACTAAAGCTTGGTTTACTCCTGCATGAATTATGTCTACTAGCATCCATACTAAAAATGTGACACAGAAAAAAGTCTTACCAGTTAGCAAAAAAAAAAAAAAACAGGTGATCAGGCTATTGCTGCTGAAGGTTGGAAAATTTTCAGAGTCACTTGAGAAGCTGGGGAAGCACAACAGGCAGCAGACTGTTGTACAAAGTAGATATCCACCTTTTCTTGGAGAATTTATGGCACTGCGACTTTCCTGCACTGCAGGCTCAAACTGGATTCAGACGTCCGAAAAAAACTTTACTACTGCAAGCTGCATAAACTGGAATACTTCTGTTTAGAAATTGCACATACGTACAAATGTTAGTTATTGCAATTTGACTGAAGTGACCCTCTGCAGGGCTTACCTCTCCCTCTGTGTTCGAATGCAGGCTAGCTTGCCATTGAAAAATTATATGGTGCTGCTTACTGTGATGGATTTGAAGTCTTCTTAAGACACTCAGTCTTGCTGGCTGGAATCTGCTGAAATCAAAGTCTGGTTATAGTTGCATTCACAGTCTGTTGCATGCAGAAACTTGCAGAATATACACTGATGAGAGAATATACTTTGCAGCATCAACTTAGAGCAGTAACAAATAACTTTTTATAATAAACCACAAAGACTAATGTTGCAGCTTCAAGTACTATTCCACTTTACTTCTCATATAGTACAGATGATGTGAGAGATATAACATTTACCTCGGGACAAATGTGTCCCTACCAATACCCCTAACATAACTGGATTAATACAGATCTTTATATACAATTTTAGTCATGCACACACATATACATTTCCTCTTGGTATTCTGTTTTGGAGAATTGCTCATCCTGTAGAAACAATTATGATTGTTGCAGATGCTGACACAAATGCTGACTTAATAATATTATTTTTAAGCATCCTTGTTTAACAATGTCCTGTCACATTTTTGCTGAATTTATAAGAGGTCAGCTTTTCTGACAGTATGAACATCCTGTTTTTTTCTTTAGTATTCTATTTGGATCTTTGTATAAGAACATCTTTTCTTGTGCAAATGCTAAGTGCAAAAAAGCATGTTTTTTAAGGAAACACATTGTAACAGTGTCATATGATAGAAACATCATGTTGCCCATTCTTTAAAAAAGCAGATTTTACATTTTTGCTCTCACTGACAATGAAATGCATACATCCAGTTTTTTAGTCTGTAAGGAAAGATGTCCATTCAGCAAGTTCCTTATTTTTCAAACCACAGTCATTTAGTATGGATGCTGATCACATATTACTAAACTCTGTTTCTGCATTTAAGCAAGCTTTATTTTATAAGTTATTTATGTTACATATTTGTAACAGAATTACTTTCAACCTTAAAACCCTGTTGAGCATAATCTTACAATAACCATGAAGTGTAATCTCTGCACATCCAACATAATCTGGCATACCTTCTCACCTCAATCCACTCAACACTTCATAAAAGCTGTTAGTCATACACATATAAATATATATATATATATATATATATATATATATATATATATAAATATATATTTCTGCACCTCTCCTACAAAAAAAATATCACTGCCGATCTGTTACAGTAATAAGGTGTAATTCTTCAAAACAGTCAGCTAAGGCAATGCACAACAGCAGTAGCAATCGTAAGTAATACAAAGAAAGTGATGACTGCATACTACTTTTTATGCACTGTACAAATGAAACATGAATGAATTCCTTTAAAAAAAATGTATGTGACAAAGCATTTATGGTTAAACCAAACTTGTCTATAATAGCAGCACTTGGTGTAATTCTCTCGCTGGTTATCTGGGTTTGGTTAAGGTGGTCACTATCACAGGGGGATTGGTTCAAAAGCTGTGAACCACAGCCCTGCTCATACTTTTCTCATTCTGCTTCTGGCATTTCATATGATGGCAGCACCTGTGAAGACATGAGGCTGTGCACCAAGCTGCTCAAACAAAGAGACACTGGTAATAGTCTACCTTCTTAGGGAGTCAAATCTGGATATGATCCAGGTATGCACAAGAGGAAGAAAATGAAAAACAACTGACATCTGGCAGGAGCACTAGTCATCCCTGGCAACAATCACCTGCTGCAGCCAACATTGCCACCATAGGTACGATGACCTGCAGAAGCACAGGCCTGACAAGGTGGCTGA
>NC_056744.1:156419623-156482123 GCF_019279795.1 Protopterus annectens | reverse complement strand
CTTGAGAGGACATGACTAACAGATCACATTACTTTGCCAAGGATGAGCTTCACCTTCCACCTCTAGGCTTTTAAATACTGGCTAAGGCTTTGTTCTCCCCCAATGCCAGCGGCCTAAATAAAAAAACTACACACCCTCTAAGCCCTTCTAAATCTCAAGAATATAGATATCTGCACAGGGAATACCCCTGACAGTGCAAGATTTCAGTGCTTTTCACATTTTTATACCGGTAGCTGCACAGACAAGGGCTGAAGGTTGAAGTATCTTGATATACATCAGTAATAAGCATACCTCTAGGGTGGTCAAACAGGATGAAGTGTTGGAGTTCCTTCACGTGCAGATCAGGGGTCTATATTATAAAATCGAAGTGTCAAAACTTCAAATGTTATAACATCGAACCCAAAACCACAAAATCTGGAACCGCCGAAGACTAATAACGGCATTTTTTTTTCCCTGGGAAAAAATAGCTGTTCCAGTACAAAACATGAAACACAAACACTACAAACTATTTCTAATGTGGGGTCTTCTCCCCCCCACACCCCACAACGTGGTGGGCTGTGCCCCCATACCCCTCCTACTTAAATATCCCAACTCTGAGATTGCACCACAGTGGAGGAAATAGCAAAGCCGCAGAAACGGCCCACCGAATTCTTTCCCTGACAAATAATTTGATGTTCCGCATCATTGATATTGTCAGTCTTCAAGGTTTCCGGTTCGATGTTATAACATTCAAAGTTGTGACACTTCAGTGTTATAATATAGACCCCAGATCAGCATAGACAAAATTCCATACCATATCCTAGCTACCTATTGGTCACCTTCCATGTCCCAAAAAGCTCAAAATGCATATTTGGACCTACTGGAGACACTTACCATCCAACCTAACACCCTACTCATGGGAGACATTACCCCTCTATAGATTGGAAATCCTACATGGCCTCAGATCTAGTCACAGAGATTTCTGGATTTCATAAATATGAACATTCTTGACCAAATAGTGAATATGCCCACTAGAGGCTCCACAATACTGGACCTCATGCTCACAAATATGGGAGAATGTTGCATCCTCCCGAATGTCCTATCTTCCCTGGTACGGTCCGATCATAAAGCTGTCTCCTTTGAAATAAAAATCAATTCCATAATCCCATTAAAACTAGTAATAGTTAGTAACTATTCCAAGAGAACCTGTTATTAAGTGATGGTTTAACAAAATGCAGTGCCCCTCCAAACTCCGAGAACATACTAGCATATGCTGAATTGCTCTCAGAAACTCTGTACAACCATGTCAGTGGCTGCATAGAGGTTGCTGCACCTACCAGACATAAGCACAGAATTAACCCTTGAAACTAACTGTCCTGGTGGCACCCCACATTAAATAAAATATACAACAAAAGGAAAAAAATTATGGCAAAAATCAGAATGGTAATTCCCATAATGATAAAAACTCTTTCATCAGAGTAAATAGGTTCATAGGTTCATAGGTTGGTACTAGGCTATCGGCCCTAGGGCCTTTACAAACCTAGCCATAACAATTCCCTGGATATTTCTTCCCACAATATTTACTTCCCTGGACCCCTGTCTTGCAGGGCGACTAACGTGATCCCCAGTGTGAATTTCCTATCTCCCATCCAATCGTCAAGGTTCTTTCTGAAGAGGGCCAAGGAGGCGCTCTACTTGACATGTATGGGCAGTCTATTCCAGAGCATGGGGATTCTCTGGGTCAGGAAACTATCCCTCCAGAATATTTTGTTCATTGTGATGACAAGGTTTAGATCCCTGGAGTGTGTGGCTCTGAGGGATTGGGATTTCTTTAAGTGGAGCATGTCCAACAGCTCAGGGTTTGACATGGCCTTGTATGTTAAGCAGAGATTGCCTCTGAGTAGACCATATGCCACAGAGTATAGCTGGAGTTTTTTTAGACAGTCAGTATAGGACATCTGCTTTAGGCCTGTGATTCTTTTAGTGAGGTATTTCTGTGGCCTTTCCATGCAACTACGAGGGCTAATTAGTTCAATCAAAGCCATTTTTGAGGTTAAGATATCTTCTCAGGTGAAAGATGAACATAAGGCATTGTAAAGCTATGTCAGAAACCTCAACAGCAGCATACAGCTAGGTGCTACACTGAGGGTTAATGGTGCTACCTTCACCAAGCCTGTCAATATAGCAAGCATGTTAGTAGACAAATTAATTTCTAACTTTATCCCCCACCTCAATCATCGCCCCAAAAATACCCTCAAACATAATCCCTCCAACTATAACCAGTGAGCATGTATTGGCTGCACTAATTAAAGCCAAGAACATGGCCTCAGTGGGCCCCAATAACATCCCATGATGCCTCCTGAAAAGTCTAAAATATGACTTATCAGGACCGCTGGAGTCATTATCTAACTATAGTCTTAAAACAGGATTTGTGCCTTGTGAAAAGAAGACTGCAATGGGCATCTCCCTTCATAAGGGATAACCGTCAGCAGATCCTGGAAACTACAGATCTATTTCTCTGACTAGTCTTATTTGCAAAACCATGAAAAGAATTTTCATGGAAATTATCAACAAGGACATAGGAAACCTCCAGACACTGGATCCATCCCAGTTTGCTTTTGTCAAAGGAAGGTGATGCTTACTGAACCTAGTGGACTTCTTTGAAAAGGTCACTAAGGCAATGGATGCAGGGAAAATTGGACATATTGCCTACCCAGATCTGCCTATGGTATTTGATATAATACCGCACTCAGGCATTGTCAACAAACTTACAGAACTAGGTATTAACACCTTTATAAGTCATTGGATAGCTAGCTGGCTCTCTGATTGGACCCAGGAAGTTAGAATTGGTGCGGCCACCTCCTCAAAGAGGACGGTCACCAGTGGAGACTCCAGGGCTTTGTGCTAGACCCACTCCCCTTCGGCATCTACTTTTTGGATGTCAAAGCCAATGTCAAAGGCCTCTGGCTAACCAAGTTCACAGATGATTGCAAACTGTGAGTCGTCAATGAATCCCACCAAGATGAGAACACCCTTCAGGAAGATCTAATCCAAACAAATGCTTGGTGCCAAAGCCAAGGCTTAAAACTCAACACCAATAAATGTATTATAGCACATTTTGGGAAATCTGCCACCCTGAGTAACTATGTCATCAATAAAATACCCTTAAAGGCTGATTCACTAGTCAAGTATCTGGGAACTCATATAGATAGTAACCTAGCCTTCGATCAACATGTGTCCAAGGTAGTAAGAATATCATTCTATACTGCTCAACATAGAAGCAAGGGAATGGCATCTAGGTCCAGACCTCATCCGTCCCATCACAGAGTATAATGCTCCCTTCAGTGTGTACCTGACCACACAAATGCAGCAATTGGAATGTCCACAAAGGTTCCTTACAAGAAGAATACAGAGAGTAAACACTGTGTCCTACACTGATCACCTCACAGCCCTATCTCTTCACTCGCTATCATACAGACTTCTCAGAGGTGATCTTTGCCTGGCATACAAGACCCTGCTTTGATGAGTCCTTTGTACATTCGCAAAACAAACAGCACCAGAACTGCTAGATTAAAAGACCTAAATTTTGCTTGTGACATAAATAGGACATGTTAGAGAGACAGATATGTTTATCAGAGAATTCCCATTCTCTGCAACTGGCTCCTCATCCATGTGAAGCAGAGTTCTTCCCTATCCCCAATTAAGAGCAACTTGGACCAATAGGTGAGTAATTAGAAATTCACCCCTGATCTGGCTCCTATGTCTCTGATGAACAATAAATCGCCACTATAAATCCCATATAAATCAAATGTGTAGATCACATTTGGGTTGCATGTCTAGGCTTTTAAGAGCCTTAGTGGTTGTTAGCCTAGTATACATGTAAGAACCTATGAACCTATAAGTAATGTTAAAGAAAAAAGGTGAAATACAAGTAAACGAATTGGCTTATGTCTTCTCGTTATAGCTGAGGAAGAAATCACCTATAACAGGATACAGCTGAAATGAAGAACAGCAAGACTGGTTGTAGACGCTGGTAAGCATAAATAAAATAATAAATAGTACAGTGCATTTAACTGATTTCATTAATATATAGGGAAATAATTAATACATCACAGTAACTGAAGCACTAGAGTGAGAGATATGTCAGTGTATAAGTGCAATATTGTATCTTTAACTCATTTCATTACTGTATATAAAGAAATAATATGCAGGTAATAATGCCCAACACAGCATGTATTACTGTGTAAATAACACACTCCAGGGGCATTCTGAGGCCTGATGCCAGAAGCAGAGGGCTTCTACACCCCTGGAAGGGCATTATTTACACAGTAACACATGCCCTGGATGGTATTATTGTGCTTAGAAAATTGACTGCTTGTAAAATTGATGTGTTTTCCTTATTTATTTTTTATTATTATTATTATATTTTATATATTTTTGATGTAAAATAGTTCCTCTGCCAATACTTCAGACTTGCTGTAGTATATGTAAATTGTGTTGGAGGGAGTATTTTACATCTAAAATATAAGATTTTCAAAAATGTCCAAATAGTTACCTAACTTTTTTGGTCCCTTATTCATAAAATATGTGGTTTGTTGGCAGTCATTTGGGACTGAAGTCACTAAATAATGGCATACATTTGAGTTTCAGACTTTATTTCCTTCAGGGAATGCACATAGCACAAATACTGTTACTGTAACAATGTTCTAATTTTATAAGAGCAACATTTAACATATGCTCCTCTTTTTGAGCCTTTGTTCCCTCTTTAGTTTAGGTTTTTTCCAGATTTCTTGAGCTAAGAGTTTGAGAGGTATGCATGTCTCCTAACTGCTGCTGTGTCTGTTCAGTCTCACTGGTTAAATTTCAGTTTACAGTAAAGTACCTAGTTGTGGATGAGCATAATGCATGCAGTGGCCCTATGCATGAGTCATGTAATGTCTTCCTGAAATACCTTGAGGTCTTAAGCATGCCATTGAGTCTGCCTGGTATCCTTAGATCCGCACTGGAAACACTTAAAGGCTGGTGAGTCTTATATAACAGATAAGAACTCTGTTGCTGAATTCGTTCTCCTATTAAGGTCTGTGACAGTATATTTTTCTGGAATAAGACTTGTAGAGGTAGACATCATCCCTACCGTGATACACTGCAGTACCAGTGTAATAATAACATTCATCTTGAAAGAATACGCTATATGTAGCCTACCCAGTATCCATCTTGATTAACCAGTCTCTGTCAGAATGCTACGTCCCTACACTATGAAAAATATCACACATCATTCCCCTTCACAAAGGTGGCCCCTCCACAGAACTAACCAACTACCACCCCATAGCAATCTCCACTCTCCAAAATACTAGAGAGATGCATTCACTCTCAAATCTCAGACTACCTCCTTACTAACAACCTCCTTTCTAATACTCAAACATGGTTTCCGACCAAACCATAGCACCACCACTGCTTTACTCTCTTTTACTAACACTATCCTTCACCATAAAAGCAATGGCCATCTCTCCTCTGCTACTTTCCTAGACCTAGCATTTGACATGGTCCCACACAAACAACTCCTCACTGTACTCAATAATCTATCCTTTTCTCAATCAGTCACCAACTGGTTTCAAAGTTACTTGTCTGACCACCAGCAATCTGTTGTATGGCAAAATGATACATCTCCCCAACTACCTGTCTCTATTGGTGTTCCCCAAGGATCCATCCTTGGACCCCTACTCTTCTCTATTTTCACCAATAAGCAGACCTCTGCCACCAAACATGGCACACTCATACAATATGCAGATGACTCGACCATCATCTGCTCAGCCCAGTCCCTACCTGAACTGCAAAAGGTCACACTGGATGCCTTTTCCTCTGTTGAAACTTGGCTATCTGATGCCCAGTTAATACTCAACCCAAACAAAACTAAACTCCTCATCTTCGAACCCACCAAACATACTCAAAACAACTCTCACTGCAAAAGACAACACCACTATCCACCCAACAGCTCACACCAAATTGCTAGGAGTTGAAATAAACAACACTCTCAGATTTGACATTCGCATATCCATGAACATAAACAAAGTCCACCAAAAACTAGGAGCCTTATACAGAAATAAGCAACTCCTCACCAAAGCAGCTAGGATTTCAGTTGCAAATTCACACCTTATCTCTACCTTACTTTATGCCTCTCCAATATATACCAACCTAAGGCAATGCGATCTAAATAAACTTGAGACCTGCTACAACAAAATCGCCAAATTTGCCACCGGGGCATCCTACCACAGTCACCATTGTCTCTCACTTACTGAACTAGGCTGGCTAGAACTCCCTCATCTCCTTCAATGGTATCAACTCGCACTCACCCACAAACTGGTTAACCATCCTCTAAAGGTCCATCCCTCTAGTATCTACTCCAATCCCATCTCACCACCAGACCACTACGATCCAGTAACAAAAATCAATTACAGGTTACTAGAGCCAATAACACTGCTGGAGAAGTACTATTCTCCAGTGCTATAGCCAAATTATGGAACACCCTCTCCCTCACAATAGCCTCTCTACCATCATGCACCCACTTCAAAGCTTTACTTAAAGCACACCTAAAAACATGATGGCTATGCCCTTATAACTCTCCCCTCTAACTTCTCCCACTCCATCTACCCTCTACCTCTCTTCCACCCCACAAACTACCTTTGATTACAGCAAGCCCTGATACTTCCATGCCTATCTACCTATTATATGGCAGTAACTTCTTATTGTAACAATTGTTAATATCTGCTATGACTTCGTGGATAGAACAGATGCTAGTTATCTACTGAATGTACTATGATCTTCATCTGTAAATATGTTTGTAATATTTTAATTGTTAGGATTCTTCATCTGTAACTATGTCTGTAATATTTTAATTTGTGGAGCTTTTCTCCCCGGGCCTCCGCTGAAAATGGACCTGCGTCAAGTTGGGCATTCCCGGTCAACAAATGTAAATAAATAAATATCCCTACACAGATAATTGCCCTGTCTATTTCAACATAATGTCTATTTCAACATAAGAATAGAAGTCTAAGACAGTTGACTTAATTTTGTACAGTATATGTCAGACTCAGAGGCATGCATAACTGTTTTAAGAGTACCTAAATTAAAAAGCTCCATGCTACAACAATAAACATAGTAAAGTAGAAACAGATGCAAAACCTTGGAGGAGTAACTGCATATTTTAGTTAAATGACATGGTTCAGTCTTTCATTGTGCCAGGTTTAGTACTATAATCTTTCTGCTATATGTTTTTTTTTTTTTTTTTTTACCAAATCTCATTACAGCAACAGAAGAAAACTGCTATTTCAGTACTTTCCTTTTTTAGGTATCCAAACAGCATTGCTGGTGTAGTATTAGCCTAAGTCATAGTCTCACTGATGCTTTTAGAATACCTAGTTAGTATTCAGAAATACAACCTCTTGTGGCAAATGTACATCTTTCTGTGAAAACTGGAATATAGACAAATCTGGAATGCTCCTTTTTTGTCCTGCTTCTTGCTTGCAGGTTTAAAACAAGCAGTGCCGATAAGGTGACAGGATTATTAGCAAAAAGTATGCAGTTTACCTAGACAATATACGAACAACCAGAGAACTACCAAATGAAAATGGAAAACAACTCTCAAAAATCCACAAATCCACAGAAAAAAGCAAATTTATTCCTCTGACGTCTCGGCTTTAGCTAGACAATACTATGCAATTACAGATATGAGAGTGCAGTTTGAAATTTCTGTCACCGCTTAAACTTGAAATGAGGTGATAAAAATAGCTTCATAATTAACTACTTTACACATTCTGCACAGTGGTTTTAACACTGTTGCATACTTTCACTCACCACTATCTCAGAAATCAGTTCACTATTAAGTAGTGATGCAGCCAGCTCCACCCAAAAGTCACAAGTTGTGCATTCATGTGAACTTCCCAGCAATTATTCTGCATACCAACTGTGACAACATGGTTTACAGTAATGTGTTATATAATTCTATTTTTTACTGGATAAAATAATTTCTAAAGGTATTTTGGGATACAGAAATTCACTCAGATTTCATATGCAGGACAATGTATATCACTTTATAAAACAGAGAATGTTGCCTTTTCAGTGGAGAAAGGCTAGTAGTAGGATAAATCATTAGTGGATTACACTCTTAATATTATTAGATGCACAATTTAAAAAAAAAATAAGTGTTGGAGATCAGTGACCGTGTGTGCCAGGCTTTAACCCATACTCTGACTACGGCTGAAGAATTCCAAAAGAGAGCTCTGAATGTTGCCCTTATCTGCAGTTTGTGAGTTCAATGATTCATTGTCACAACTATGAGACCCCGTATTGTAAGTTCCATAACTGAGAAAAACAAGCTTCAGTTTAAACATTTAAAAAGCCAGTTCTGAAATTTCCTGTGGCACTTTTAAAGCACTCCTATGCATGGGTGGCTATGATCCCTGGAACTCTATAACTTTATATACAACCTCCCAGATCACTGCACTTCAGGAAGAGAGAATACTCTGAAGTACTACCTTCCTGGACTTAGCATGTGCCCTAAATTAATTGTTATATTCTTATAATTCTGAGGACCATACATATTGGCCTCAGAAATACCGCAGGGATTCAAACTCATCATAAGATATTAGGAAATCATCGTGACAGCCCTCATGCTCGGCAAGTTGTTCATTCCATCATCATGATGTAACAGCGATGTCATATTTGTGACATAACTACTAAACCATCTTAATCTACTGCTGGATAAGTTTTAATTACATATTTTAAGTCCTACAGAATCTTGTCTGCAAACCTTTGCTGTTGCTGTGTACAGTAACTGCAGCAGTACAGTGAAGATGCTGGCTGTGCACACAGTGCAAGTTACTATAGCAGCACCTGATATCTTTGGTGGGTAATCCTAAGCCACTGCATTGTTTGTGCTCTGTCTCAGCCTTAACCAATAGGATTCAAAGATTAACTGAATATCCAGGCAGTGGGGAATCTCTGAGCATAAATTTACCTATACTCAGTGGCCCTCCTTCTGGCCCTCATTGAGGCTAAAAGCAAGGTGTCTTAAATTTGGGTCTAGGTACATAAGACTGTCTTTTGAGATAACAGATCTATAAAAAGAGAGGTAATCACATGCTAAATATTGCAGAACTGTCTATATAATATAATTTACTTAGTTAAATTTGAGAAAAACAATATAACAGGAGCATAAGCTGCATGTCTGTAAATTATCTTATCAGAACCTTAAATTTGTCAGGTATCTGCCTAAACACTCTTCCATGAGAAACTCCAGATTAAGTGATATTGACTTACAAGCATATATTCCATAATAATCATGACATAAACTAAAAGGTAACTGTCTATCCCAAGGAAGCAGTGAACTTGAGAGCCAAGCCTGGTGTCTGTTCCTCCAGATGTGTCCAGATATGACAACCTGGTAGGGATTAGGTGGATGGGCTGTTCCAGTGTCCAGACAGACACCAGCTAAACCTAATGTACTGGTGAGTACATAACTTACATATTTCTGCTGGTCCTGTCAGTTGAAACTGATTGACAGAATCCCTAGCAGGCCTTAGGCAGCCTTGAATTTGTCAGCAGTAGTACTACCCAGGCTGCAAGGAGCGAGGATCTATAAGCCTCTTATAAAATCTCTTCTTTTAGACGGAGGTATCAAATGGACAGGATCCCCTCTATCTCATCATTTCCAGGATCTCACCAAATATGGTATCTTCAGAAAAGGATTGGGGGACCCTCCCCCTTTGTTGTGAGCAGTATTTGGGGAAGGAGACTCTGCAGGAGAGTCCAAGTGCTTCCTCTTATACTGCATCTTGCTAGGAGGGTTAAAGAGGAAGTCATCAGCTTTCCAGAGGAGAAGGCATCCCAGACCTTGTCAGTCCTTGCTTATATTGTCCTCTGTTCTATGGGGACAAAATCGATGTGCAGCTGAAATTCTCAGTTTCAATGGTGACTATAATTTGAACTGATGGAGTTCATATCTGTTCCTGTACAAAGATCACATCAGATCTCCTATGCAGTGATCCATCTACCAAGGTACTTGGGCCCAAAACCAGTAGCACTGACCACATATTGATACAGATCCCAAAGGATGGGCATCAGCTCTGACTGTTGTCACCAAAATTATCCAGGTCTTGATCATAAAAGAAGACTTCAGCACCAAGGGGTCAAATGCCAAGAGTGTTGACATCAATAATGACCCCAGCAGGGTAGAGATCAGAACTGGCAGTGAATGCTTGTTGTTGAGCCCCTTGGTTGTAGTGTGACTAGGTATCAACAGAGACAGAGATGATCTATTCACTGAGGCTATGTGCATTGACATCAAAGAAAAATATCTCCTTTGATGCTGTGAGCACAAGTGCAGACTTTCTCACCAGTTACAAGGCTCCTGGAGCCAAAACAAGGCCTAGGAAGTAATAGTACTGATGGTGGTTTGAGGTTCTTCTTGCATGCCCTGGACACAGAGGGTGCAAAGATGACACTATACTGAAAATGTGACTTTACAAATGCCAACATCATCTTATCCCAATCCAGTTATGTGGAGCTCCAGAAAGATCTGGAAGAGTGAACTGAAGAAGCCAGTGCTGGACATAATGATAGAAACAGAGAAAGCTCCTGCTCTGTGAAGAAGCTCCCCACTCTTCTCCTTAGAATGGAGTCAGTGGTACCAGACAATTTGTGCCCAGAAGGAAAAATGGATCTGGATGGAGTAGTCAACAAGGGAGATCCACAGCTAGGCAAAGAAGATAAAGTCAGCCTGGGTACTTCTGCTGGACAAAGTTTCTCTAAGATAAATGGGTAAGAGTTGTCTACCATTTTTCTTTTCTTTTCTGGATGATCTGACTTGTCTTTTTCTGGTTCTTTGTCCTTCTCCTTTTCTTTTTAATGTCTGATTTAAGCAAACATTTAAGCATTCACTTATTCTACCTGTCAAGCAAGGTATAGGAACTGAAATTCTTACACAAAGGTCAGTCAGCATACAAACGCCCTACCCCAAAACACACATCCCATGTGGCTTTTAGGAAGGGACTGTATGCTCATGTATGCCCATTCTGCCTGTACTTCTTAAACCCAGCGGCCTTTAGAGTACTTATCCATACTGAGACTAGGCTAGCTGATACAAGGATTTAAAACTGACTCTAAATATGCATACCCTTCCCAAACAACAGTGAAAATACAATCACTTAACTATCTACGGATATTCAAGCTGGAAAGATAATCAAAGATTTCTTTAAGACAGGGGATGGATGGTGAGAGTACAACAGGGGAAAAGTTAGGGTAAAAGAAAAAGGTCAAAACTGTAAAACACTTGATCAAACTCCTAAAAATAACCTAAGTGTCAGAATGTCAAAAAAGGATGAACATATCTCAGGTACAAACTACAGAAACCCTTTCAAAATCCCAAGCTAAGTGCAGAGATGCTGAAGCATATAATGGCAACAATGGGATCTGGAGTTTCTAAGGGAAAAGGTCTTATAGTACAGGGGAGGAGCTTGAGCTAGCAATGAAATGTTGTTGCCAAGAGAAAAGGCACCAAGGCTCCTAATCCATCAATTCCAATGTCCAGACAGGACAAGCATAAAGTATGTTTTATTAAAATATGAACGATCTGTACAGAAAGGGAAGAGGAAGACTTTCCTGAAAGTTTTTCTTTGCTCTTAGGAATGCCGCCTGCTTAATTTCACACACAATCTGCACAGGTTCTCCTATAGTTATCCAAAATTAGATTCAGAGAATTTTTTTTTC
This sequence comes from Protopterus annectens, assembly GCF_019279795.1. Lineage (NCBI taxonomy): Eukaryota > Metazoa > Chordata > Ceratodontiformes > Protopteridae > Protopterus > Protopterus annectens. Next base: position 156,470,381 of record NC_056744.1, on the reverse strand, counting down.
CCAAATACTAGTTGGAGAATCCATGACAGTCAGCAAAATGTGTCTGAGTGATGGCAGTAGGGACACTCAGAACCTCTCACACAGGAGACCTATATAGCTCAAAATAAGTAAAACAATCTCTGTATCGTAAAACAAGGAACACTTCTTGGCCATCAGCAGCATTTAGCATTTAGTATTTGGGGAATTCAGTCATGGTAAATCTTAATGTGAGCAATCATAATACTTTACATGCACACAGTTCCAAATCACTCTGTGATGTCTCTGCTCTGGGCCAGTAATCAAGGAGCCTGAATCCTCACCACTGATACTGGTGAGAGACGTTCACTTGGAACAAAGATAGATACACACAGTATTTACAGATGCACCCCTCTGGACTAAGCACAATTTCCCTTAAGAGCACACAGGGAGCACGCTCAGTCTTGGGGCTGGGTCTCCCTCTCTCTCTCCAGGCCCCCAAATAAGACTCCTCACTGGCACAGCTGTAGAGTTGAGTCCTCAGCCGAGTGTTCCAAGCCAAGCCCTCCACCACCCTCTCTGTGAAACCAGTGCTTTGTGTCCCTGCCCCAAGTAGCTGACACACACAAACTTTGAGAGATTTGATTTACACACACACACACACACACACACACACACACACACACCTAGAAAAGGCTGGGACATGTCTAGTAGCTATGCCCCTTTCTGACCAGACTATAAGGTAAGTACCACTGCCACCATATTCTCTACAATCAGCTACTCTAAGGCCCTTAACAAAGGGTGTCCAATTATACTGTGTAATATTAATACAATACAGATGGTAGTATTTCACCAAGATGGCTAGGCCTTCTGGAGTGGCCCACACAGTGTCACCAAATAAATATATCTACTTTCAAAGGTTAAGTACTATCTACAAGGATCAGCCACAATAAAAGTTTTAAATATATTTAATAATAAATAATAAAAGTACATGAAAATACTGAATATATATTCACAGTAAACCACAGAGTTCAAATCACAGAGAATATTGAAAACAACATTGAAGGAGAAGCTCAGACAAATAAAGAAAACCAATATCTAAACTAAGCTTCACTATATTCCTGACTAAATCTAAAATAATTTACTGTTCCCTAGTAACTTACTTGGCTAAGGCAAAATGAAATACATGAGCAGTCTTTTTAGTCAGGCTTCCTAAACAGAATACTTTATATTCTGAGAGTATTCCTTATAAAATATAATATCCAAGATGAGTTGCAGAATGACCACTTCTGGTCACCCGACTCTAGGTTCCCACAATATCTCCTTCTGAAGTTTGAGACAGGACTTTAGCAGGCTGCTACAATACATATTTAGAGCTTTTATGACAATGTCTGGAAACATTTAAAACACTCCTCTCTTCTTTACAAACGTTAACAGATAATGGCTGCTCCCAGACCAACCTTCTCCAGGCCAACTCAACACTGTGTGGTACCATTCAATGATTTAACAGCTCATTTACATTTCCCTTATTTTTCTTAAAATAAGCCAGCCTGTTAACAATTTCTGTGCCAGTGTCCTCTACTAAAACATAAACATTTAATTCAGCTACCATAGTACGTGGACATTTCTCTTCATTTCAGCAGTGTGCACTTTTGATACATTTTAACACAATTAACACAAGCAAAGTTTACAAATACATTTTCAGTACAAGCATCTGTATAGATCAGCTTGATATACAAATGACATATAATTCTTTATAAAATTCCAGCTAGCTGTGCTGGCAAAAGTCATATATCCACTGCTCTACTTCTCCCTGGCATGACTGGCAGTACCTCCTATCATCACACACCCCTTTTTCCAGACTATAAGGTAGATACTGCCACCAGAACACTCCAAAGCCAGCTACACTAAGGCTCTTACAAAGGTACAGTTATACTGAGTAAAATTAATACTAATAGAAATGGTAGTGTTTGATCAATGCAGCAAGGCATTCAGGAGAGGCCACAGTGTCACCAAATAAATATCAGTACTCTCAAAGTTTAAGTATTTTTAAAGGATCAGCCACAATGAAAAGTTTAAAAATATTTAATAATAAACAATAACAAATGAGAATATTAAATATCTATTTAAAATAAACACCAGCATTTCAATCACAGGAAATATTAAAAATAGCACAGATGGAAAGGTTCACACAGACACAAAAAACAATGCTTAATGAATCTCATTATATTTTCCTGACTGATTAAAGAATTACTGTTCTCTAGTTCACTTACTAGAGCAAGGCAAGATAACATGGGTGAATGGTATTTCCTTGTCAGGTTTCAAAAACAGGCTGCCCTGTGACTTTTGTCTCATCTAGTAATAAAACATCATTTCAATGCTGGATTACAGAATGACATCACATACATCTGGTCATCTGACTTCTGGATCCCACACTACCCATTTACTAGAAACTGAACCTGAATCTAGCATATATGTGTTAACATTCACACAGATAGAGCTTTGCTAAGATGTGTTATAGCATCTGGAAGCTATAAAACCATTTCAAAATGTCCAACCTTCCACAGTAGCAATTAGTTCACCCCTAAGGACAATACAGTAGGATTCCTAGTCCTGGTTTTCATAGACATTTTGTCTCTGTCTGCAATTAGAACAATAGGATACAATCTTCATTGACTAAACCATTTAATTTAATTTCAGATTATTTTTCAAAATTAGCTGGACTGAGTTTAACCTCTTATCTTCCAGTATCCTCTGTTACAATATATTCATTTCAACAGTTACATTGCAGTCTGACATACAGGTGTATTTCTTTTCTGTCCAGCAGGACCCACATTTGGTACATTTTTAACACAAGCAGCTTTACAAATACATTTTCAATACCAGCACCTGTACAAATCGGTTTGATATACAAAAGACATATAATTCTTTACAAAACTCCAACTAGCTATGCTGGCATATGTTATACATCCACTGCCCTCCTCCTCCTGGCATAGCTGGCACTTCCTCATACCATCACACACATACACACACACACGCTTTGAAGACTCAAGCTAGTTTTTCCAGTGACCCTGGAGTAATGTTGCTTGACAGAAATGAGCCTGTCTGGGAATATACATTAACCTATACACTTGTTTTGAGGTCCCATCTGTATTGGCATTGCTAACCTCACTACTGTGCTCCACTAGGTTGATGCATCCAGGTTTTCCAGTGAGTATGTCCCCAAATATCTGTAACACTGCTCAGATTTCTCAAATCTGGGTAGGGGATAGTCACTGGAACTTTTCTACCCCTTCCACTGAAGTGTAAGTCCAGGTGTAAGTCCAAGCCTCACTGAAGAGATCAGTCACCAGACCCCCCTCAGACTCTTCCTACCATCAACTGCAAATGCTCAGCACTAGGGCCTCCCTAGCATGGTAACACTTCATCATGTTAATATGGTACAGTTTGTGCCCCTGCCTCCTGCCTAGCAGGTTTACCATGTAGTTAACATCACTGACCTTCCTTACCACTTCAAAGGGTCCCTCCTAAGCTGCCTGCAGCTTATTGTGTCTGACAGGAATGAGCACCATAACCTGCTGTCCCACATCATCCACTCAGGCTTGAGCATTCCTGTCATACCAAACCTTTTTTTGCATGTTTTACCCCTGCCAGGTTCTCCTGGGCCAAGCCCATGAGCTCCCTAAGCCCTGTCCTGAGGTTTAGGACATATGCCATAACAGACTTCTTCTGGGATTCACATTCACCCTCCCACTCATCACAAATCAAATCTAAAGTCTGCCTCACACTATGTCCATACAACAGCTGAAAGGGTGAAAACTGTGGCTTCCTGGTGTACCTCTCTGTATGCAAACAGCAAATGTGGGAAATATTTATCCTACTCTTTCTTAAACTGGTCTGCAAATGCCTGTATCATTGTCTTTAGTGTAAAGTTTAACCTATCCACAAGACCATTAGTCTGGGGGTAGTAGGGTGTGGTCTTTAGGTGCTTCACACCACAGGGATCTCACAGACAGGCCAGCAGGTCTGACATGAAATTGGCACCTCTGCCAGTCATTATTTTTCTCACAAACCTACCCTGCTGAAAATCTCTAACAAAGCATGTGCCACCTTCTGTGTCTCAATGGAGGACAGAGCCACTGCCTTAGGGTATCTATTAGCATAATCTACTACCACCAGGATATACTTTTTTCCTGTGGAACTTGGTGTACTCAGAGTCCCCAAAATATCCATAGCTACCCTCTGAAATTGCTCCTCAATCATAGGCAAAGGCATCAAGGGAGCTTTGACCTTGTCTCTTGCCTTGTCTACTTTTTGGCACTGCTCACAAGTTCTGCTATACCTGTTACCTTTGCAATCCCAGGCCAATAAAAGTTCTACATAATAAGTCTTTTGGTACTCTTTATGCCCATATGACCAGCAGAAGGAATGTCATGGGCTATGGTTAAAACTGCCACACAGTAGGCTCTGGGCACTACCAACTGCTGTACTACCTCACCTTCTAGCCCTCCCTTAGGGGTCCACTTCCTACACAGCAACCCTTTGTTCCAGTATACAGACTTCCCTTTTCCTTGAGAATCGGGTACCTCCTTAGCTACCTCCCACTAGCCTCTTAGTGTAGGGTCCAAAAGCTGAGCCTGTCTCAACTCTACTTTCATGACCCTTCCCAGATTCCTTTCCACAGGAAGTCTGGTATCCCCTGAAAGCAGTGCCTCATTGTCAGCCTGGGGTGCTACTACTCACCTCTGCCCTTGCAGTCACTTTGTCCAAGGGAACATCAGTACCTATCAGCAGCTGGGTCTCACCTTCAGGCTCACTGCTACAGGGTAGCTCCCTACCTGAAATAGCCATCTCACCAGCACTGGCTTCAGGTGTGGGGTCTGTCTGGATCTCCCCGCTACCAGCCCCACATTCATGCCTCCAAGCTTGACTAAGTGTAACTGCATGCATACAAGGTACTGCATTATCAAAATCATTCCCTATTAAGACATCTGCAGGGATATCCTCAAACACACCTACTTGCTTGATTCCTTTTTCACCCTCCCAGTCAAGGTGAACCCTGGCCAAAAGCAATTGGAATGGGGTCCCTCCTAAAGCTGAGACTGGAGTGGAATACCCAAGTAACTACTGCTTCTCTTTAACCACTGCAGGCTTCACAATGGTTATGTCAGATGCTGTGTCTCTCTTAGTAGTGGCCTGTTTTCCATCCATTAAGATAGGATATAAACTCCAGTGATAGTCTGGTACTTCTGTTGTCTCCAGACAACATATCATTGGAATACTGTTATTCCCACTTGCTGGATCCCCCACCTTTTGTTCCCCACCTTGCTTCCATGGACATCTGTATGCTACATGGCCCCACTGGTTATATTTAAAACATCTAACCCTTGAGTCTGGCTGTGTACCTGAACTAGCAGCTCCCCCTTTTATTGGTGGACTCTGTTGGGGTGGTTTGGGCTGACCACCCTGGGTTTCCTTATACCCATGTGCAGCACTGCCTATCCCTTTCTTGTGCAATTATGCCCTGCTTGCTAAGTAGAGATCCCCTTTTTCCCCCAGCTCATCTGCAGAGTTAAACTCCCTGTCTGCCAACCAGATTATCATGTCTTCAGGCAAAGTGCTAAGGGCTTGGTGCCTCACCAAATGGTCTACAAGCCTTTCAAAAGTGGTGACCTGAAACCCACTTAACCACCTATGAAAATAAGTGCTTAACTCAACAATATAATCACATACACTTTCATATGCCTTGTGTCTATGCCCACAAAACTTTTTTTTCCTGTAAGCTTCGGGTATTACCTTAAAACATTCCAATAAACATTGTTTAACTTTATCATAGTTTAAACAATCAGTATCAAACAATTTAGAAACAGCAGTTACAGCTTTATCATGGAATAAGGGGGTCAGGAACTGTACCCAGAGCCCTTGGTCAGCATTAAACTATTTACAAATTGTTTCAAATATATGAATAAAACTATCAGAATTATCACCTTCTTGGTACTGACAAAAAAGTTTACTGACCTTTATTGCTTCTGGGGTTTGGTTATTCCCTTTCCCATTACCTCCATGACTCTGACAAAGTGTCACCATCTCCCTCTGATGTTGGCCCTGTTTCTCCTTTTCTCTGGCCTTCAAATGCCGTAGTCTCTCTGCTGACTCTAATTCCATCTGTTTCTCCTTTCCTTCCACCTCCAAATACTACAGTTTCTCTCCTGATTCTAATTCTAAATGTTTGGCCTCCAGTTCAAGTCTCTTTAATTCCAGGTGGATTTTACATCCTCTGAGAAAAAGATGAATTGTCCTGTTTCTGAGAGCTGCACATCCCCATTGACAGACATGTTGTCTTCCTGGTTGATAGCCCGGGCTACAGCCATGTCTAAAGCTGAAATAATTTCCTCTTTAGTCAGGCTGGCATGCACCAGTCCTTTGGCTTCACACACCTTGGCCAAATGGTTCTTTGTCAGCTTGCCATAATCCTCTGCTGACATCGTTGCCTGCTTTCCCTGACAAAACTAAACTAATAGAAAAATAAATAAATCTGTTGTGAAAATGAAACCCTGTATGTTTACCTTGTGGCTGTTGAGAGTACACACATATTAAGTGACAACTGCCTACAGGCTACAGATGTTCAATTAATATCCACACCACTGCTCACCAATATGTGATGTCCCTGCTTTGGGTGAGTAATCAAGGAGCCTGAATCCTCAACACTCACACTGGTGAGGGATGATCACTTAGAACAAAGATAAATACACACAGTATTTCCAGATGCAGCTTTTTGCACCAAGTATATTTCCAGATGCAGCTTATTGCACCAAGCACAATTTCCCCTTAAGAGCACACAGGCAGCACACTCAGTCCTGGGGCTGGGTTTCCTTATCTCTCCCCAGGCCCCCACATAAGATTCCCCACTATCACAGCTGTAGAGTTGAGTCCTCAGCCAAATGTTCTAAGCCATGTCCTCCACCACCCTCTCTGTGAAACCAGTGCTCTGTGTCCCTGCTCCAAGTAGCTCACACACACACACACACACACACACAAATGGGAAAGGCTGGCACAGATTAACCAGCTGTGCCCCCCTCTGCCCAGACTATAAGGTAGATACTGCCACCAGAACACTCCAAAGCCATCTACTCTAAGGCTCTTATAAGGGTATGCAATTACAGGTGAGTAAAATGAATACTAATACAAATCATATTATTTGACCAATGCAACAAGGCACTCAGGAGTGTCCACAGTTTCACCAAATAAATATAAGTACTCTCAAATGTTAACTATTCCTTAAAAAGACCAGACACAATGAAAATTTGAAATATATTTAAAAATAAATGATAAAAGTACATGAAAATACTAAATATATATTTACAATAAACACTAGAGTTTCAATCACATGAAATATTAAAAATAACACAGATGGAAAGGTCCACACAGACACAGAAAACAATACTTAACTAATCTCACTATATTTTCCTGACTAATTAAAGAAGTACTGTTCCCTTGTTCATTTACTAGAACAAGGCAAGATGAAGTGGGTGAATGGTCCTTCTTTGTCAAGTTTCAAAAACAGACTGCCTTGAGACTTCTGTCTCATCTAGTATTAAAGCATCATTTCAATGCTGGATTACAGAATGACATCACATACATCTGGTCATCTGACACCTGGTTCCCACACTACACTCTTTACTACAAACTGGACCACAATCTAGCAAATATGTGTTACCATACACACAGACCTTTTGCTAAGATGTGTTATAGCATCTGGAAACTATAAAACCATTTCAGAACTTCCACTCTTCCATGGTAGCTATTAGCTCACCCCTAAGGACAATACAGTAGGATTCCTAGTCCTGGTTTTCACAGAGATTTTGTTTCAGGCTGCAATCAGAACTGTAAGATACAATTTTTATGGCCCAAACCAGGCAATTTAATTTCAGACTATTTTTCAAAATTAGCTGGATTATGATTACCCTCTTCTCTTCCATTATCCTCGATTACAATATATTCATTTCAACAGTTACAATCCAGTCTGACATACAGGTGTATTTCTTTTCTGTCCAGCAGAACAAATACATTTTCAACATCAGCACCTGTACAGATCAGTTTGATATACAAATGACATATGATTCTTTACAAAACTCCAGCTAGCTATGCTGGCATATGTTACACATCCACTGCCCTACTCCTCCTGGCATAGCTCTGACATATCATAATCTGTACAGGGGACAGAATGAAAAGAAATGCATGACAGTGTATTTAAAGCACTGCAGAAGGCAAGCCTGTTTTCATAGATTAATAGGCTCATATATAGTCCAAGGCTATTGAGTCTTATGACCATTTACCACTTACCAGCAGCCTTCCTCAGACAGCACCTCCTTTTTCCATGAGGGTTATACCAGTTAATCCCATAGTTAATTTATGAAAGCATATCTAATCATCTAAGTTATATTTAAAGGAAGACAGTGAATTACACTGTGTAGCATACAGGGAAATCTTATTTCAGAGGTTAGGAGGTTGTTGAGTTATAAACCTGTCCCTCCACTGTGTTTTATTAATCTGTTTTTGAATATTTAGCTCCCTGATTCCAGCACTGGTAGAGCCATTGGATGTTTGGAGATACAGGGTACCAAGACAACTAAGTCTCTAATGGCATGGTAAGTGAGACAGAAACTTCCCTCAAACATCTGTATGATACCAAATGAAGGGTTAGATCTTCCACCTTCACTTGATAACCAAAAGACTTTAGGCATGTGATCTTTTTAGTTAAGAACCTTTGGGGTCTTTCTAATTGTTTGATATGTTTAGTTAGATACATCTTGAAGGGGACACTGTGCTCAATAATTGGTCTGCTCAATGCGTAATATAAGAGAGTAGTTGCTTCCTTACACCTTGTTGATATTCCTTTGGCAATTATATGTGCTAACATAAAGGATTTCCTGACCAATACTGACACACAATGGTCAAAAGAGATGGAATTATCATTCCAGGTTTCAGTGTCCCTTACTACATTGTCATTATGTAGTGCTGTGTTGTCTCTATAATATGATGCGGGGATGGGGTTTACTGGTCATGTTAATACTTTCTGATGAGGTAACTGCAACTCACCATGTGAGGGTTCTGCCTTTCAGACAATTTGTTATCCACTGTACCACGTACAGGTCAATTTTTAAAACGTTTAGCATCTATTGGTGAATCGTGGTGTCATTTATGTGGTATAACTTTTGAAATTAAAACTTGGTGTCTTTAGTGAGAGAATTACAACCAAGCTACTTGTAGGGGCCCTGCCTTAGGGTCTTTGTAATGTCGGAACTCTACAGTAATATACACAATGGTCTGATTACTGCAGGTATATTTGTAGACGTGACTCATACCTTCAGAACTTTTAACCACAAATTGCTTCTTACTAAACTACAGATATTCAGTTTGATAATAATGTCATTAACTGGTTCCATACAGATTTCAAATATATTTTTCAATAACCAGTGATCCATCTCTGGAAACCTTAATACTGAGGACCCCAATGATTGGTCTTAGGCTAATTACTATTGTCTTTATTTATTAGTAACCTTATAGAGGACTTACCTAAATGTGAGCTTACTCTATATATTGATGATATGCTGCTGCTACATGCAAACTAATATCCCACCATCCTTCAATCCCAACTGTAGCAATCTTTCCCTGAACTCTTGTCAATGGTGTGAGTGGAATAAGCTGATGATCAACCCTGAAAAGGAACATTATACTTTTTTTCTCTCCTCATAAAGCTCTCAACCTTCCTATCATCTCTATGACTGACAATTATAACAACATTATTCAATCTATAGACAAGTCCAAGTACTTAGCTTTGACCGTAGATCTTTCTCTTCAATACACATAGTGATAAGATCATTAATAAATTCCTCTCTCAACACAAATTGTATTATAGAATCTCACATGTTCTTGCTCCTTTTGCATGCAAATCCTTGGCCAAGAACATCATTCTTCCAAAACATGAATATGGACTTCCATTACTCTCTTTCTTAAACATATACAACATGCAAAGATTGCAAGTCACAGAAAATAACATTTCTAGATTTGTTCTACTTGCTGATGCTTGTGCACATCACTGCAACCTTCTAAAATACATTCATTGGCTCCCTATAACCAAAATAGCAATATACTTACTTAACACCTTATTATATGAACATTCTAAAAAGAGGCTACCATCCTCCTTTCAAAAGAAAACTTCCAATTAGAGAACAGTTATACTCCCTTAGAAACATGCAAGAGAAGTTAGTTTCTCTGAACTGATCCCCTTTTAAAACTGTCACTGAGGAAAGAGCCTTCTCTAAAACTGGCCTTGCTCTTTGGAATAAACTCCCTGCAGAAATGAGGTGTCAAGAAACTCTGTCCATGTTCACCAGTTCTTTTTTTGAAACATCTCTGTAAGAAAGTAGCTTGCAAATGCTTTTTGGATAAAAAATAAATGCAAAGCCACCTTTCACTTATCCTTTATATCATTAATTTACTAAATAACTACTATTCCCTACTGTATTAACCTATTACAGTCAAACACTTCTTTCAGTCCATTCTACTGGATATTCTCACTCATGAGCAATTCTTGTCATGTACTCTTGTATTGCAAAAACTATTATTTTAGATTTCTGGACCCAGTGGCTATGTTCTTCCTAATTACTTCAATTCAATTGCATAAATGTAAATTTGCTCTACAGGACTTATTGTAACTGTATACTCACTATTTTTTTTTACTTCTTTATTGTGTACTGCTTTACTTTGTTGTTACTGTATTTACCTCTGTGCTCAGGTCATGGCTGAAAAGGGTCTCTGGAATAACCTACCCACCAACAGTAAATAAACAGTTGATAAGATGGGTAAGGAGGACATAAAGGTGAAAATTTACTTCTCCGTTATGACTCCTTTTTTTTGCCATGTGCATTAGTCTAAAAGTTTTCTTGAAAAAGATACCATGCCTTAGTAAAAAAGTAAGACCATTGTCAATTAGTGACAACTTGGAATGCTTTAGAGTTCAACCTCCAAAGGTGAAGTTTTTCCAAAGGCTACCATGTTGCATTGATTTATTAAACCCTAAGTTTCAATTAGTACCCTAAGAATGAGTTTTATATAAAGCATTATCTAGAGGTACAAATATACAGGTAATGATTCCATTCTACATAACTTGTAGATATCTGCATGCTGTCTTATCTAAAGCCATAAAAAATGTACACAAAAAAACTAGGGTGCATCTACAGGAGAAACACTACCTCACAGCCGACACCAGAGCCACTATTGCCAGAACCCACCTTATTTCAGCATTACTTTATGCATCCCCTATCCTTACCAACCTAAGAAAATCAGATATAACAAAGCTAGAAACTTATTATAATAAAATAGCAAAGTTTGCTACGAGCACCAACTATAGATCCCACCATTGCCACTTTCTCGGAAAACATTCATGGCTTGAATTAGCCTCACTACTAAAATACCAACCAGCTCAAAATGCCTCACCAAATAATAAACCAGCTTGAAAAATACCAGCTCTAAATAACTTACTAGCTCACTACTCTAATAAATGGACTCTTCGCTCTAGCAATAAGGCACTATTAGAAATAACAAAAAGCAAAAACTATGCTGGAGAATCCTTTTACTCTTGTAGTGTTGCCAAAGCCTGGAACACCCTACCACTAGACACTGGATGGCGCAGTGGTACAGCGGTAGCATTGTTGATTCACAGCAAGAGGTTCTCTGGTTCGATTCTCTGCTAGGGTGCCTTCTGTGTGGAGTCTACATGTCCTCCCTGCATTTATCTGGGTTTCCTCTGAGTGCTTTGGTTTCACATGCATCTGGAGCATTTCTCCCTGGGCCTCCGCTGAAAATTGGCTTTGTTCCAAGTCAGACTTTCTTGGTAAAACAAACATTAAATAAATAAAATTAAATCCAACACTAACTCAGTCCAATTAAAAAAAACTAGTAAAAGCCCACCTATCTGCTACATGGATCTGCCCATGTACTGAACCTGGCTAAATAACTAAATTAGAATAAACCAAGTCACCTAACAGACTGGCCAAATTACTGTCTTAGACTCAACCAAGCTACCTAAATAACTTCATCATTATCTAAGTTACTCCAAGCTCACTAGATGGTATCCTAACTAAACAACAACTCTTCCAGTCTCTTCTACATTCTCACTACTCAGTCTCTTTCCTTAGCATACTTTAAGTTCAAACTTGTATATACTGGCCAATCTTTTAAATACCGTATATAGAGCTATCTGCTCAAACTGTTATGCTTTTATGATTTTTGTACCTTCCATTTGCAATATTAAACTACTAATCTGTTTTTTTCTATTGTGTATAAATTCCATTAACTGTAATTTTTTAGAAATGCTGTATAAATTTGTTTAAATGCTATTCTCTGTATGTCTTGCTTCTCTCTTCGGGCCTCCGGTGAAAATGGACTTGTTGTCCAGTCGGACTTTCCTGGTAAACAAATGTAAAATAAATAAAAAAATTGACAATGTATCTGGACTTCAGAAAAGAAAATCACAAAGAGCAGAAGGGCAAGTACTGAACCCAGTAGGATGGTTACCATGGCAGCTGCAGGTAATATGCCTCCCACCATCACCTGTTGAGCTCTGTCATTTACCTAACTGTTGATCCCCTGTATGACATGGCCTTTCACACTAATATGAACTTGTATGTCTGACATTCCTGTAAAGATTTACCTCCTCACCCATGCTATAGTTAGACAGTTTTTGCAGTTTGCAAGCCAACAGACATTGGCTAAACTTAGCTATTTTTGCAGTCAAAGATTAAGGGCACAATACTTTTATTTATTTTTTATTTTACATTTGTTAACCAGGAAAGTCCAACTGGATACATATCCATTTTCAGTGGAGGCCCGAGGAGAAAAGCTCTAGAAATACAATTTAACAAATACAGTTATAAATATGACACCAACAGTTCATATAACAATTAATATAAAGAAAGATTGCAGGAGATAATAAGCTGAGAGAAAATTAGGGAGTAAGTTTGGGTAGTAAGGTGTAGGGAGCAATACAATAACTGAGTAGAAATGCCAGAAGAAATGAGGAAGTGAAAAATATAAAGCAATGAGGATAATAGAGAGGTAGCCTGAGGAAGGAGATTAACCTGATACTATTAATACTTACAGAGATTAACAACATAAAATACTAACAACTAATCTTCACCATGTACAAGTTACATTTTTGTTATACTGCAAAGCTGAGTAGCAAAAAGAAATATTAAACATCACATCTCAAAGCATTACATATTTACTAAAGTGTACTGTGTCATTATGGACCTACCATAACACTTTACTTGGTCATGTATTATTTTGACTAGACATATCAGACTGCAAGTGAAAGAACATATTAAGCAAGATTGTCTTATTACAAATAACAACAGACCTTGTATGGCTTTTTCATGGTTTGTATAGCCCACTTGTTACATTTGGATTTGTGGTTGTTTGTCCTGTTAATTACAGTTATCTCCCATGCTTACTATTTCTTCCCTCAGGTCCCAATTGGCTGTATTTTCCCCAAAAGTCTCAGTAAAACACATTTAATTACAATATAACAATATACACTAGCAGTACAAGAATAGGTGAGGGCTTCAGAATTCAGTCAACAAATGCTTCATTACTTAAGTTTCAATCTGCTACAGCAGCAGTCTTCACTATTTTAATAACACCGTATGTGTGTGTGAATATGTGACTGCTGTAATAGTTTGTTCCTGTTTAGGGAAGAGTGCTGACCCTGAGAAGTCCATCATGATACTCTCTTTGCAGTAAAATAAGTTGAGAGGCCTATTCCCTAACTGCACCTGGGATTGCAACTTTCTTGTACAAATATTTATGAATACAGACATAATCCATCATGAATTCAATTCAAAAAGTTGAAACTGAAAAGATTAAAAAGAAGAAAGCTTGGAGGGTATAGGGGCAGTCTGCTCTCTCAGGCTCTTAGGAGAATATATCTGGTTTAGCAAATCTGACATCAATCATTTTTCTTCAAACTTATCAGACTCTTTTTATCATTGTCTTTTCATATAAGATCCTTATGTCAAATATGACTAAGTGTAAAGGTGTAGGCTTGCATTTTCTTTGATATGTTTTAGTACTGCTGCAGACAAAAGTATATAAAATGTGTTTGTCACGTGAGTGAGTATTATAATACCACATTAGTGCTAATGTTGCTGCAGAAGTCACAGTGGCAGGCAGAGAGTGCACAATAAAGCTTCCCAAAGGCAGCTCACTCATCTTTTAAAGAACAGTGTTAGTTTCTGGCCCTGTTTCTAATGTTAGTGTCTCATGACTTCAACAAGCCATGTCCATAGAGGACATGGATCCTACATCAGCTGCATTAGACTAAAATCATGCATAAATAATTTTATCTATGGTACTGAAAATGTAAGGGGGAATCCACAAAGTTAATCACTTTACTGATGAACATTTTCAGAAGTTGTAACATATTCTCATGACATTTTCTGAGAATGGTAGAGGAACAATTAGTTGTAAAACCTTAAATTATTCCCATAGCTTTAAAGACATAAAGACAAAATGGCAACTGCATCCTAACTTTTAAAGAAAAAATAACATTTTATGTCAGTTGTATATCACACCATTTAAAAAGAATAACTATATCAAGTTTATACAGAAATTATTTTTATTTTTGGACTTAAAAGTTACAGCTATTTATTTATGTTTTGAAAGCATTTGTGCTTGCTTTTCAGAGAAGAAATGATAATGCTTTCATACTCTGGCCAGGATTCAGAAACCTGGATAATGCACCTGCTTAGTGAGAAACAGCACAATTTAAGTTGAACAATGTAGCCCAACATGTATTAGGTATGCAGTAGGAGTAATATTGTGTAGCTAGAATGCCATAAGTAGGTGATTTGCTGGTGAATGGAAAGAGAGTTAGATAAAGACATGAAGAGTGCTATTGCAGGTCACGTGACCTCCCGGGTCCAGTAGCATGCGTATAACATACATACAATGATGCATGTCAATACTCACGATGACATGCTGCCATAGGTATATCCGAGTACCCAGACAAAGGCTACAGAACAAAGTGCTTGCTATGTTTATATTGTAAATGGAAATGAAATATATGGACAACACAGAAAATAGAGGGATTTGTAAGCAATGAAATACAGAGAAGGGAAAACTGATGCTGGGAGGGAGAAGAAAGGTATTTGTATATGCATGTGTGTGTGTGTGTGTGTGTGTGTGTGTGTGTGTGTGTGTGTGTGTGTGTGTGTGTGTGTTTGTGAGACAGGCACCAAATTTTTATTTCTCCTACAAGAGTAGAGGCGAAAGGTAGTATAAGAAAGATTTTGGCTGAAAACATATGTCTCAACCTCTTAGTGCAACAAATCTGAACAAAGCCTGACAAAATGGGGGACAAAGGCCAAAAATAGGGACAGATTTTAAATATTGCTCTTATAAACTTAGAAAGTTGGTTGAGTAACAGGGTTTGTGTTAACATACATTTTCTGAAGGATTTTTAGGCTGAAACTCAAATTGATGTCATTATTTGGTGACTTCAATCCTCAGATCAACCCAGTGATTTTCAGGAAATCCACACATTTTATGAGGAACAGACCAAAACATTTAGGCAAAAATCTGGACATTCTGTGAAAACCTAGACAGTTGAGAGGTATGGCCGGAAAGAGAGTATAAGGATGGAAGTAGGGGCAGACAAATAAATACAAAAAACAGAGGAATACAAATAGGGGAGGTACTGAAACAAATGGAGGGGCCATGAAGGAGTGGCATAGATAGGTAGAGAGAGGTCAGATGGTGATGGGGAGGATCGCACACAAACTGGAAGGAAGTGACAGACAAGCAAAGAGAATTCTACAAAGGGAGAATAGAGTAGGGTGAGGACTGACTGCCAATCTGCACAGCAAAGTACCCAACCAGAAGTGTGACTGTTTGCTTGTGCCCACTGATGGCCAGTGGTTGCTGATGGGTTGTGTAGTACTGCAAGTCACACAAGGATGCACTCCAGGTTGTCAGTCTATGTGTCCAGCTGCCAGTTCACCACAACAATCCACAGGCACCACACCCACCCTCATCCCCCAGTAGGGTCCCCCAGCAATCCCTCTCTCCAGTGAGAGGCCCCTCCCATTCATCCCTCCACAAATAAACAAACAGGACAGGAGCATCCATCATCCCCTGCTGGATGACATTCATCACCCTGCACAAAGTTGGGCCTGCAAACTTCTAAGGACTCACTTGGTGATGGTGAGGTGGCTGCACAGTGCAGTGGCCACCACCACATCACACCCAGCTCTGCAACTCACACTGCAAAAAATTTAAATGCAAGTGATGAGAAACAAAAAAAACACAATAAATTAAGAAGACAAAAATGGTAAAGAGAAACTGGAAGTAAAAGCAGTTATCATTAGGTTATGCTACACCAGTTTGCAGTCCAAGCAGGGAAGATATAAAAAATCTTTCACAATGCAATAGCAACACACAAGGCCTGCCACACCTATTGCAGAACTATGTGCACTATGGAAGTGATATGATCAGAAGTAGTCATCAAAATTTGTGACAGACTCATGGCAATCTGACTCCAGTGTAAAGATAGGGTACTATTCAAATTCTCAGCCTATGCAACACAGCAGGGTTGTGATACTAAAGAAATGAGTGCATTCAGACAGCAGTTGCTGGACCTACTAGATAAAGCAGAACAATGTGAATTGGTGTTAATAATGGATGATCTGAATGCACATATTGGAATAGACAGAGCAGGGTATAAGGACTGCCTGGGCCCACAGGGATGGGGCAACAGGAATAAAGATGGAGAGGCCATTCTAAATCTCTGTCTGTAAAAAATGGCTTGAAGGTGACCAACACATGGTTGAGTAAGACAGACAGTCACAAGATCACATAGAAGAGTGGCCAACGTGGAACCTAGGTAGACTTCCTCCTAGTAAAGAAAGGACACTGGGGTAGAATCAGTGATTGCAAAGTCATCCCTAGTGAAACAGTTGGCGCACATCATACGCCACTAGTTGCCACAATCTGCTGCAAGCAGTGGTCTGAGAAGGCTCTAAGGTCAACAGAGATTAGACTGAAGACCTGGAAGCTGACTGGAGACAAAGCACACCAGTTCAAGGAATTACTGAGGGCTTAGCACCTCAGGAAGAAGATGAAATAGGTAGAGTGGAAGAAGAATGGCAGCACCTCTAAACAGCATGTGTGAGGACTGCAGAACAGATATGTGGCCAATCCAGGTATGGAATTGAAGTACATAAGGAAAGGTAATGGTGGAATGTAGAAGTCTGGGAAGTAATCAGAAGAAAGAAAGATGGAGTGCAGAAAAAAGTGGGAGATGAAAAAGATCAACCAGGCTAAGAAGCAATACTGGTTGGCTAACTAAGAGGCTAAGAGAGAGAAATAGAGAGAGAGAAGTTGCAGTAGGAAAGAACAAGGTATCAGAGGCACTCTACCATCTGCTGGAAAATGACTCAGTAGATGGCACAAAGAAACTCTAGCAGGTTGCAAGGCAAAGACAAAAAGATAAAGAATATAGTCAGACACTCTAGAAAGGGGATGCCAGCAACAACTTGCTTACAAATCCACAGGACCTCAAAGGCAGATGGAAGGAGTACTTCCAGCAGCTTATGAATGAAGAAGATATACTGCCCCAGACACAGCCTGCAGTGAAAGACTAGGAGGAGCCCACCCTCAAAAAAAAAAGTAAGAACAACACTAAGAAAAATGAAATCAGGTAAAGCAGCATGCTCAGATGAGATCACAGCAGATATGATCAAGATGTTGAGTGAGATGGGGAGAAATGGTTCTTGAGGATATTCATAGCAGTACGGAGAGAAAGGCATATCCTAGATGAATGGACAATAAGCATATGAGTGCCAGTGTATAAGAACAAAGGGGATATCCATAACTCTGGGCAGTACAGAGGTATTAAACTCCTATCACCTTGCCTGAAATTTCTGAAGAGGGTGGGTGATTGATAAATGAATATGTAGACTAGTAGAAAGTAAGATGGGAGATGAGCAGTTCAGATTCAGATCAGGATGCAGCACAACTGACCCGATGTTTGCAGTGAGACAGACTGGTGAGAAAAAGCTACAGATGAGGAAAGAGTCCAAGAGGGCATTCCTGGATTTGGAGAAAGCATATGACAAGGTACCAGGAAAGTTGATTTTGTCAGTCCTACAATGGTGTGACGTTCCAGTAACATTGATAGAATTAGTGCAGGCTATGTACAAGGACCTATTGACTCAGGTAATAACAGCATTTGGTCTCACAGAGGGGTTCCCAGTGGGAGTCAGACCACTGCTTTCCACACTGATTATGGAGTACATTAGCAAACAGGTCAGAGGGGATAAATCAAAAGCTTATGTATGCAGATGATGTGGCATCACAGGCAGACACTGAGCAAGAACTTCAGCAAAGGAGAAGGGAATGAAATGTAAAACTGAAGCCACATGGGATGAAACCAGGTACAGATAAGACAGTTGGAATGGCAGCAAATAGGGGAAATCAAAAGCAGCTGGAAACTGAAATAGAGAGGAAACTACCAGAACAGGTTATCAGCTTTCAAGTATCTGGGAGGGGTGGTTGAGAAGAAAGGAATTCTGAATAAGGAGGTCAATGCTAAAATCAGAGGGCCTGCAGCCAGCTGGCACAGAGTCTCAGGTTTAATGTATGACAGAAGCATGCCAAAGAAGCTGAAGAGTAAGGTGTTTAAAACAGTGGTGTGACCAGTGCTACTGTATGGCACAGAAACCTGGACAGTAAAGGCAGAGCAACTGTGGAAGCTAGAAGTGAATAGAGACAAAGTGCCTGAGACAGGTGGTAGGATACACACTGTGGGATAAAGAAATTATGACATCAGAGCAAGAGCTGAAGTAGCCCCATTTGCACAGAATGTCAAAGAGAACAGATTACAATGGTTCGGGCACATGTGCAGAAAAACAGAAGACAATCTGGTGAAGAAGATTTGGGACAGACAGGAAGAAGGCAAGATAAAATAAAGGCATCCAGCAAAGAGGTGGATGGATTATGTGAAAGAAGACTTGCAACAATCAGGAAAAACTGTCAAAGAAGATAGGAAAGTGTCACTGAATCATGAAAGATGGTGATAGTTGGCACAACACTCCGACCCCGTGTAGAAAATGGGAAAAAGGGGGTTGATGATGATTATGGGAAGTACCTAGTCACCTGTGTGTAAGGCAATGACACATTGCATGAGCGTCAATCAGTGGGAGGGCAATGGAGATTAAAGGTAGCAGAAGCAACCCCAATGCATAAATGAAGTGCACAACTCAGAGAGGATATGAGCAGAAGGCATAACTGTGTGGTAAATGATGTGATGCAGAGCACCAGATGGTAACAGGCATATATACCCCACCTTATAATACCCTGAAAGTGAATACAAATAGGATGCATAAACCCTATGGTAATACTACACCAAGACCTATGTCAGACAATATACTGAATTATCTGACAGCCTAACAAGTGCAGTCCCATTGTATAACTGTCACAGGTGTGGACAATGGATTTGGCAGTATAACAGTAAATCTGAAAAGACAATGTGCATTACCAGCATGGGCTGACAGACAGATATGCTAGAATGAGTGATGCCACCTGCACCTGTATGAAAACAGACAGCTACCCCTTTAATGCCAATATCGCACCCCATGCTAGTCCATTCTGTAGTTCCCAGTCACTGTCAAGAATACCTGGCAGTAGAAAGAACAGTAGAACAGTTAAATTTGCAGTTGCATGTCATACAATAAAAAGCAAAGCAAAACATTAAAAACAGAGCTTCTCTTATTGAATTGGCCACATTTGCATATTCACTTGTCGTGATCTTTTTATATTCATTTGTACCAAGTAGTTGATTCATTATACTTTCATAGTATCCAGAAATGAGAACTACAATGCCTCCTCCTTTATCTGCTCCTGTAATGACTATAGATTATTTTTTCTTTAAAGATTTAATGGCTTTGAGTTGTTCATGAGTCATGTTATAAAAAGAACTAGTCAATTTCTTTTTCCTGTATAATTCATAGATGTCTTTCTCGGTTTACCTTTATAACGGTGAAACACATTGGTGCGATTGCTCATATGAGCGAATCGTAACCATGAAACTTCAAACAGCGACAGTTGTAAATGTTCGAACATCAGCAAATCAAACAGCCGATTCGCTGATTTTCGAGCAGTAATATCGACAAAAAAATTAGATAAGTGTAATTCAGGGGGGCAAGCCCCCCTACACCCCCCATGTGGGGGGCTGTGCTCCCCACACCCCCCTACTTTATTATTCTAACTCCAAGATCGCACTACAGCAGGGAAAGAAACCATTTCCAAATCCCCACTATAGTGCAATCTGCCCCAGAATGTCGAATGTGCAATGAACAAATCTCACTGTGCATTCGCTCATTGCACATTCTAACCTTTTTCTGTTCGGCATTTGCAAACTTTGCAAACTGTCTTTCGGAAAATTGTTGTTCGCCCTTGTGCAATATGCCCATATAAAGGTAAACCGTCTTTCTCAAACTCTTTCTTAAATGTCTGTATAACTGGATTAGTTGATGGCATAAAAGTACTACTTCTTTTGTTTTGAGTATAACTTGTTTCAATATGTGTACCAAAGGTTAATTTTAAGTTTAAATTCCAAGTAAAGTATTTAACCTCTCCAGCCATGACTAAGGTGCTACTGCAGGCTTTGCATGAGCATGGACAACAGATTCTCTGCAGCAACAAGATTAATTTAGCATTCTGGGAGTATGTGCATTAAGAAATGTTTGCAGATGTCAGTTATTGTTGGCCTCAACAGATCAGTGCAAGAGGTCTTCCACAGGCTCCCCAATATGATTCTGCATGGCCACACATAGCCCAGTCTATTGCATCAAATAGGATAGGAACAGGTAGAGGTCCACCATCATAGACCATCCTCACCAACATGAAGGATCTTCTGGTGCATTTTCCTGGGACAGTGAAAGGATTTTGATATCAAATGTAGGCCAGGATGTAGAGGATGAATTGGTCAAAACATCATGTGTCTTTGTCAGGGATACATCAAACTGGTATTGCTGTATGTCACTACCTCCATTGCCAGCCTAAGACCAGTTGGAGCCATTTGGTCTGGTATAGCTCACTCCTATAGGGGGCCCTGCACTGGGCTGTTGCAGGATCATTATATCATAGGGGGCCCTGCATTGGGCTGTTTCAGGATCATTATATCGTATGTAATTCACAAGACTTGCCTAAGAGTTACTACAGCAAAGTGTACGGCATTTTCCTTCATGTAATCTTGCTTCTGCAGTAGTTAGGAATCTCGTAAGAGGAGCAGACCACATTTCCTGTCATTCATTTCACTAGTGGCTTATACAGTATTGTTAATACTGCAGTTTTGTGACACTTGTATGACTCACAGTGTTAGCTGCTCATTCTCCCATAATAGTTAGTTGCTGAATGCTCGACAGAGTTTTCAATCCAAAACTGAGGTTAGGTTAACATTCTGGTTTTCTGTATCACCACAGTCATGGTTGCAGAAGATATTTAATATAAATTCTGAGAGTGGTACAGTATTTTCTTCAGTTTGTCTTGCTGCCATAGGATACACCACTGGATCTTAATAAATTTAATTATAAAAAATAACCGTGAAATAGTCAGCCTCAGACAGTATGAAAACAATCACTAGTAAGGACATTTAAAAACTGAACAGATACTGTGATGTGAAGTAACTCACAATCACCAAGATTTATAACAGAATGTTACCTGTTCAACAGTATGACAGAGAAACACTTGCTGCAGATGCAGAGAGCAGCAACATAATCCAAGAGAAGTGAAACACAACTGGCCAGATTCAATAAACCCTACACAGTCAGTTTACCCTGTGTAATGCGCGGCACTACGTGCACACAGTAGCACACTGTTTTGGATTCAGTAAGGGGCTCTACACTGTGTGTAGAGCTGCACGAGCAAGATAAACACCATGGAATGCTAATTACAGCATAAGCAGCTGAATTGTATGCTAATTAACCAATCCCAGATGGAGGAGCTATTCAACTATAAGCTATAAAGCAACCATGTAGACTCAGTGCTGGGTTTCCCTATGAATTCCAAAACCTATTGGAATACAGCCATGGAAAGGAGACTACACAGAAAGAATGTTAGGGACTGTAGTTGCTTTAATTCATGTGTATGTACAACAGGCTGAAGTCTATGCTGCTGCTGCTGATAATATATGATGGCCAAGAAGGAGAAGAGTTTTTTGACCCTGTTTAACTTATCACAATCTGCATGACATGAAAACTGTAGAGTACTACAGGGTAGATAGAGACACACTACAGGAACTCTGCAACCTGTGTCATCCTCAGCTCAGACCCAGGGGAAACTGAGGGGAACCCGCACCAGTGGAGACAAAGGTATGTGTAGCACTTAGAATTTCAGCTACAGGAACCTTTCAGAGACCAACAGGGGATATGCTGGGAGTGTTACAGGCATCAGCATCCATGATCCTCCATCAATTCCCGAATGCTATGCTCTAACATGCCAGTGACCACATATGTTTTCCCGGTACTCCTAAGGAGAAGGCCACTAATATGCAGGAGTTCTACCCTGTAGCACACTACCCTGAAGTACTGAATGCCATATATTGTACACACATAGAAATTAAGGCACCACCCAGGGAACAGGGAAGGCTGTACACACAAATGAGTTCATAGGATATGTGAGTTTGCATTTCAGTCCATTTTCTGAACTGCTTCAGTTATAACACCTACATGTATGTTCTCATGTTGTAACTGTTGCTGTACTCAGTGATGTCATGCAAACACATAATTGCATAAGAAGCAGTACAGCTGCCTTAAATACATGGACAGTCACTGGCTATGAGGGATATCCAGTTATGCACCTGTATTTTCCATATAATGAGCACTTTATTGTAGTTATCATGACAAATGTGTAACTCATGACACATTAAACATTTACATAACACACATCTGTTCTGAACTGAATCAGAATCAGACATGTTTGTGCATCTACAGTCCCTACTTGCAAGGTTGGCATGGAGCACCATAAATTATGATTAATTTTCATTCTAAGTTCAAAACCCACAACATAATTACACATGCACTATTACTTTGCTATCAATCATGCAAATGAGCTTGTCAGCAGTGCACTTCAGGAAGCGATTTTTGACACAGTAGTGTGACTGTCTTGCATTACCTCTGTATGTTGTAATGAACTGTAATACACTGTTGTACTCTAGATATGATAAGTTAACTGCGATGCTGTGTAATGTAAATTTATGTCTGCACTCTAGCATGTTAGACTTGAAAATTATGTGCAGTGCTGTGAAACCTTTGCACACATACTTGCTAAGTGGCATTAAGGAGTGAATTGCCATATGTTTGACATGTATGTCTGAGATTTACACTGCACATTGTCCTAGCATGAGGAAATATTGAAGATGACACACCAAAGTATTGTTATTCACATGCATTCTGAGCTGAACAGTTAGGAATACTTGATTGTCAATCCGCTCTTTAACAAATTTGATTATCATCAATACGCCATATCATGAAACAAGCTACATGTCACTCACAGTAACAAAATGTACATCAATGACAGGATATCTAACAGATCTGAGCAGTGTATATAATATTATCACACATTGATGTGTTTTTTTTCCTGTCAAGACACATTCCATTTCACCCAAATCTGTGATGTACACTATCTTTTCTGCAGCATACAGTTGTGGTGATCCTTACAAATGTGAACTATCTCAAATTTAACATCAGACTGCAGTTGATACAGTGTACTCTAGATTATGTAATTTGATAGGCAGGCATTCCAATACAGCAGTTATTGTCTAGCATGAGCGTGTGTGTGTGTGTGTGTGTGTGTGTGTGTGTGTGTGTGTGTGTGTGTGTGTGTGTGTGTGTGTGTGTGTGTTGTTATTATGCAGGCTATGCATTACATCAATGGTAACATAATATTGTTACTTAGCACTTATTGATTCTTTTTTTTCTCCTCTCTTTCCTATCTATTCACGCTGTTCTATTAATCTCACAGACACAGTCAGCAAATGACAATAGCCTTCAAACAACAGCTTCACACAGTATGCAAATGATTCACATTACTTCCATTTAAACTTATTACAATTAACACACTATACCCATCATATAAAGTTATAATAAGATTTCTACACAAAGTATACGTCTGCCGTGACCATAAAAACATTCTACACAGACTTTTGGCTCTATAAATTAGTATGAGATAGATAGCAGAAAGTTTTTATTTAATAAGTAAATAGTACTAATTTTATATTAAAAAAGTATATTAAAGCTGGGGGAAGTGGAAGGGGAAAGAGGGCTTTATAATGTATGGATTTACTGTTCAAAAAGAAGCATTTTAACCTTTTTTTATTGTATGATTTACTTAACTTTCTCTGCCTGTTTTTTTGCTATACACGAGAGCCATACAACATTCTTGAGTACAATCTACTTGTTTAAATTACCTTCATGCTGTATTTTGCCGCTGAAAAATCAAAAAGCTTCAAAAGAACTCTTTCTCAAGCCTAGAACACTTCCTGCTTGTTTGTAAACTGATTACATAACTGTAACAGCATGAATAGACATGCATTGTGACCTTTGACCTCTCGGCATGCTCAGATGATGTTATCTGAGGAGAATAAGGAAGTTAATGCCACAGAATTTCTGAGAACAAAAGGACTATTAAGAAATGAAAGGGTTTGCTTTAAGTAAGTGCTAAATGCTGCACGTTGTTATAGAAATGTTTTTTTTAATGGTAAATGATATTTTGACTTTGTTAAAATGCATAGTCAATGTTTTAATTACTTGTAACAATGCAGATATTTAAACGAGCTTTTAACTGAAGTTCACAGATAGGTTTGCAGAAAGGCTTCTATGTGTTCAGTTAATGAAAAATATTTAGCATACAGAAAGAATTTTTTTTTTATTTGTTTGTTTATCTCCTTTTCTATTTATGGTAATTATTGTGCTTTCCTCAGTTTAACTGACTTATAATCCCCAGTTTGATGAAAGTAAGATATGTATGCTTTTAAAAGACCAAGGTTCTTATTTAACTACAATCTGTAAAAAAGTACCAGTTCTCATAAATTTACAGAGAGAGTTACTTACCAGTTTCTAGATACCTGTTTTGTTATCTAGCTTTAATAACTAATATTTTTGAATATAGCTTATGCTAAGATACATATGCACATGTCAGTAATCATGAACATTGGTATACATTTGTAGTTCATATGCATTGTTCTGTCTACATATGTATAGCTCTATATGACTAACACAACCACCCTTAAAATATGTACCTAGATAATGTGAACTCTTTCCATTTTGTTGTGATCACCCTTCATACCTCTCAACTGTCCCTGATTTTCAGGGATGTCACTGATTTTGACTCAAATTTTAACTCTGTCTTTTTTAATCCCTCCTAAAACTAGTGACTTTTGGAGGAAAGGTGATGACTTACACTTAATGAATAATGACAATAATTAAGAGTTATAAACTTCTTTTACTTCAGAAAATGTGTATTAATTCATATACTCTGATTCTGTTAATGTTTCAGGTTAATAGCACTACTATTTTAAAAGTATCCCTGATTTTTTCTTGACTTGTCCCTGATTCTGTTGAAATTTGTCCCCAATTGGTTGAGCGGTCTGTCACCCTTGAACATGTATTGAGTTAGTTTTATTGCTGACAGCAATTTTGCAACCCGTTACATTATGTTTGCATAACAGTATATAGGAGTCTGGGGTATTCACACCTACTTTGTCTGTGTATCTATAGCATTTGCTGTTCAACTGTTGCATATTACTGTGTTGTCTGTGACATAGTTGTCCCTAGCATAATATGTACAAAAGTCAGATATTAGGAATTTCTTCATTTGTTATTGCCAGGACTTGCAATACCTGTTCTTATTAATTTACAGAGAGAGTTACTTACTAGTTTTTGGATAGCTATTGTGCTCTCTAGTTTAAATCTTAATAGCGTTTACTTAAAATTGTTAATAGAGTTAATAAAAAACATGGAACTATCTGAAAAACTTTTTAGACTCATAGCTAAACATAAGCTACCTAAATGCATTACTATTTTCCTACTCCGATAACAATACACTAGGTCTTTTGTTTCAAAATTACTCTCTGATTTGGTTGTACAAAGATAATTACTTCTAATATACATAATTATCACAAATAATGTATTAACTTTAATTTCACACACTTTGATATTTCACTACTCAAATCATTAACAATGCTAAAGAGTAGCCTTTTATTTTTCTCACTTCTTATTACATTCTATAGTTATTGTAATGGCAGTAGCACAGAACGGACATAGATTACTGTTCTTAGGATGGACAAAGGTGGTTTTGAGGAACTTCTCATTAAACAAGGAATTAAATATTCCATGTTTAGACTTATAAATAGTTTTAAATGTTTTACAGTTATACTCAGTGTTCATGTTATGTTCATAACAGAATCTTTACTATCTAACACAATCTATAGGAATGTTTTCATATAAATGTTTGTCCTTAAATGTAAATGGACTCAACAATCCTATAAAGAGAGGAAGCTTAACCAAATATTTGAAAACTAAGAAAGTAGATATTGCTTTCTTGCAAGAAACTCATATAATAGAAGAAGATTTGAATAGGATGTCTTTTAATGGCTATTCTATACTTGCAGAATCTCATTTTCGGACCAAAAGAAGAGGCACCATAATATTGTGGAGGAAAACACTAGCAGTACCTAAAATAATGGACACGTATTCAGACAAAAATGGCACGCTCTGCTTAATTATTCTACAAATAAATACAAAACTAATCACGTTAGCCAATACTTATTGGATACCCAGTGTCAGTGCTGCAACAGTGAATAAATATCTTGACTGACTTGCAATCAAATCTAAGGGAGAAATAATATATGTAGGTGATTTTAACTGTATTCTCACCAGAAGTGACACTACTAAATGTGATAAGTTTAAGATATCTGCACCTGCTAAAAGATTAAACAACTTCATCAATAATTCAAATATAAGAGATATTTATGAAAAAAATACAACCCAAATCCCTAAAATATGCACATTACTCATACAGATTCGGTACAAAAACTACCATCGATAAGGTATTGGTTACAGATTATTTATTCTCAAAATTTCAGGAAGTTTTCATTAGCTCCTGTCCAATGTCTGACCACAATGCTGTCTTCTTTAAAATCCACATGAAATCTAGTCATCTAGTATATTGGCAAAGAATACCAGCATACATTGTTAAGCTAACCGGGTTTAAGGAATGGTTACTAAAAGAAATCAAAATATTTCTAGACATAAATGACAATGATAGTACTTCTAAAGTTATTGTCTCGAATACACTGAAATCTTACATGTTTGGTAAAATCAAAACCTGGTACCTAAACAAACGAAAGGAATGGGATAGTATGCTATCTAGAATACAATAAAAAAATGATGAACTAAAAAGAAATCTAAATAATAAAGACATAAACACAAATAAAGAACTGAAACAATTAAACCTTGATTACATGGAAATTCTTAATCACAAAGTGGCAATAAATTTAGAAAGAATCAAATTACAGTCTTACTCTGTTAACCCAAATACATGCATAGATTAGCTGTGAAATCAAAAAACTTAACCAATGTTAAACACAAGGGAAATTGTTGATGAAACTAAAAATAAAACTAAAATTGTAACAGATTTAAAAGATATTCTTGAGACTTTCAGAAAACATCACAAAATAATAAATAACACAAATCCAAATATTAATAACAACGTCCCAAAACATAACTTCTTAAATGAGAACATAGGCAACAAACTATCAATAGAACAGAATACCAAACTTCTCAAATCAATAACATTAAGTGAACTAAAAGACAGGATTCAAAGCCTTAAGAACAATAAAGCCCCAGGATTAGATGGATTAATAGGAGAAATTTATAAAGTACTCACAGACGATACATTAAAGATACTTTTACAAGCTTTTGAGGAATTCAGAAAAAAAGCACATTCCCTTCCTGGAAATATGCCATGATTTCCCCTATCCTAAACAGGACAAAGACCCCAAAATAGTAACTTCGTATTGTCCTATTTCGCTATTAAATGTGGACTATAACATTTTTACATCAATATTAGCTAACATATTGTATCAACTGATGCCTAACATAATAGTTGATGATCAAACAGGCTTCATCCTAAATAGAAGAGTACAAGACAATGTTATCAGGCTCTTTTCCTTAGTAGATCATGCTAACAGGAAAAAAAAGAACTATCAATGATTAGCCTAGACTTAAACAAGGTTTTTGACTCTATAAATTGGTCCTATTTATTTAAAGTATTAGAAGTATATAACTTCTCCCCTGACTTTATCGATATAATTAACAGATTATATGCTAATTCAATATCATACATCAAAATTGGCACTTTTCTATCAGGTCCACTCAACATCCTAAAAGGCACTAAACAAGGCTGCCCACTCTCCCCCTTGTTATTTGCCCTATCAGTAGAACCTCTAGCTAACTTCATAAGAGCAAATTCTAATATAAGGGGATTTTCTGTTAGTCCAAGCTACAGTTCTAAAATACAACTTTTTGCGGACGATGTCATGCTAACAATTGGAAATATAGATTCCTTTATAGATCATATAACAAAATCCTAGCAAGTTTTTGAAGAGGTTTCAGGCCTAAGCTTTAATCACACCAAAACAGAAACATTATTAATAAATAAAAAAGTAAACACTTTACTAAGAAAACACAACAATTTTAACTGGGCAAATGACACCATTAAGTACTTAGGAATATACATAAAGTCAAACTGGAATAATACTTTAAAAACAAATTACAAATACCTATTATCCACAGTTAAGGAATTTTTAACTAGATGGAATAAAATGTATTTCACGATAGAAGAAAGACTGTCATTAATAAAAATGATCATATTACCCAAAATTTTGCTCTACTTCCAAACTTTAATTGTCTCCCCATCCAAAAAGTAAATGAAGCAACTAAATTCTATGTTAATAAATTTCCTATGGTTTCCTCAAAAGCCAAGAATCAGCCATGCTTGGCACTACAGAAGCTGGAAAGATGGGGGAATAGCATTCCCAAATTTAGAACTTTATGCGGAATCGACCATACTTAATGTGATGAGCCAATGGTTAAACTCCAAATATAGTTCTAATTGGAAAAATCTCCATGTAAGTATCTTATTATCTGACATAGACATAAATATTGACAATAATATGTTCTCAGAAAATAAAAAAAATCTTCCTTGTTGTCAAAGAACATTTCTACAATACCAATAAGAATAAAAAAAAAAATCTTTTCACTGATTATATATTAGATCATTTTAAAAAGATAATAAACAAAAATCATATGACAAAAAGCTTAATATTTTAATATTTCCCATAGCATACACAAAGACATGTCTGGACTTTTTCAATGTATCTAAAATAAAAGTAATGGAAGAAAATGGTTTAGTTTTCTGGCACCAGTTTCTCTGCAATAATAATATCCACGAACCATGTTCTCTTATGGCCAGGTATAACATAAAGCATAACAACTGGTTGAACATACAAATATTTAGAGAAGCTGAAAACAAACGGTCCAGGCACACTGAAGACGGCTGAGAATAAATTTATTATAAAATTTAATATACAAGCTTGTAGTTTTTGGTCATAAGGTTCCTACTATGCTTTGGTTAAAATATTTAGAGAATACATAGTTAATGAATTCAAAATATGCCATATCACCAGCACAACACCTTTACCTAAAATACTTTCTCTTCTTTGTGAAATAAACACTTTGCACGTTAATAATATTCTATCATTGTCAAGTATATATAAATCTTTAAGAACCAATATGCAAATCCCAGAGGACTCCTTATGGAATTTCACAGAGAGAATAAACAAATCCATTTTTTCAGATAGTGATAAAGAATTAGTACTTAAATCAATTAGTAGCACAACGTCATTCCCTTCTTGGAAAATCTTCACTTGGAAATGCATCCATAGGAGCTTTATTACCCCACATAAGATGGACTTGATATAAAAAAATAATCTTAATAAAAGTTGGAGATGTGAGGAAATACTTTGTGCAGATTGGGTACACATGTTTCATACATGTAAAATAGTAACTCCATTCTGGATAGAGTTCAGAAATTTCATAAAAGCGTTGTGGTTGGACAAGCGTGAAGTATCTGACTCATTATTACTGTTCAGTGCACCGATACCAACACATATCCCCAAAATACAGGTGCACTTTCTTTGGTCCTTGCTTGCAATTGCAATTAAAATCATTACATCAAATTGGAAGTGTAAAAAATCCTATAATTTACAAATTTTTTACTATTAGCTAAACTTGTATGTAATAGGGAGTTGCAAACTATTTCAGAAAGAACTACTAAGATAACACATAAGAAATTAACTTGGGTGAAGCTTGAAAAACTACTAGATAAAATGTAATCACAACAATGACATTATATCTGTTATGGACATTGTAAATAGTTATTGTTTCATGTTATGATGTTTTTAAGACATATGTTGTGCATATTTATATATATTTCTTGTATTATTTTATTTCATGAAAATCAATAAAAAATGTTTAAAAAAAATGTGTGGAAGAAAAACTTCTCACTTCCATGACTTCAAACTCAAGGTCCTCATTCTCATGCTGTTCAGTGGTATTTCTGGGTGATCTGGATAATGCATCAGCAAGATAAAGAAGTTTGTCTTTCATGTAGATAAGACTGAAATTGTACTTCTGCAATCTCAACATCATACTTTGCAATCTGGCTGGAGCTGTATGCATAGGCTTTCTCAAAACAGTAACTAGAGGTTAGTGGTCTGTTTCAGTCTGGATAGGTCTACCATAAATATAATCACAAAACTTCGAACATGCAAACACAATTGCCAAGACTTCTTTCTCTATCTGCGCATACTGCTATTCAGTTTGGGTTAAAGTTCTAGACACATAGGCAACAGGTTGACCGTCTTGAAGAATGACTGTACCAAGACCAAATTTTAAAGCATCACAAGAAAAAGTAGCTGGTTTGTGAACATCATAATATCTGAGAGTTGGTGGACTAGCAATTCTCTGTTTCAGGACATCAAATGCTCTTTAGTGCTATCCTAACCAAGACCAGGATACATCTTTTCATGTCAGCTCTCTAAGCAGTGCTGCTACCTGGTGTAAGTCTGGAATGAACTTGCCTAGATAGTTAACCATGCCAAGAAAACTTTGAAGTACTTGAACATTGTCTGAAGCTAGCATTTCAAGAATGGCTGTTTGCTTGGAAGGGTTTGGTCATAAGCCTGAACTGGTAAACAAATAACCAACATAAGTAACTTCTCCTAACCCGAACTTGCACTTCTGGGGATTCAGCTTAAGATTCACTTGACATGCTCTTTCCAGAACTTTTTTAAAGTTTCTGTCATGCTTGGCTTTACCATTACCACCTACTAAAATATCACCTA
The DNA here is from genome assembly GCF_019279795.1 of Protopterus annectens. Taxonomy (NCBI): domain Eukaryota; kingdom Metazoa; phylum Chordata; order Ceratodontiformes; family Protopteridae; genus Protopterus; species Protopterus annectens. The sequence goes on along the minus strand of NC_056744.1, from coordinate 156,438,901 downwards.
CTACAATAGCACAAGGATACCCAGAAAAAATGTGGTCCATTGCATGCTGAAAGACTTCACTGGCAGAATTTATCCCAAATGGCATTCTCAAAAATCTGTACCTGCCAAAAGGAGCACTGAATGTAGTTAGCAATGAAAATTTCTATCAAGAAAAATTTGCCAAAATGAACTCTTTGCATCTAAGAAAAAAAAAACAGTGGCATTTGGCATCAGTGCTGCAACTTCTTCGACTGTACGCATTGGATGATGAGGTCTTTTCAGTGCTTTGTTCAAATCTCATGGATCAATACATATTCTGATATCATCTGATTTCTTCTTGTGAGCAACCCATTCTGTTAGAGTATCACCTGGACAAATTATACCTTGTTGCACCATTTTATGTAGCTCAGTCTTGACTCTGTTCTGCATAGCTACTGGAACTTTCCAGGCTGGTCTGACAATTGGACTGACATCTGGGTCTAACTTCATGGAGTATACAACTGGAAGCTTACTTAGTTTGTCTTTGAAAAGATCAGTATAAGTAGAGAAAATATACTGGGTGAAATTAGAACAGTGATCTTTTAAGGTGACATGATGGAATTCCTTATTAAATTAAAACAGTCCCATTTTCAAACTGTCTCTGAGGTTAACAATGACTGGACATGGTTCTTGATCACATAAAATAAGTCGTAGCTTCTCCCAGCAGTGCAACATGAAGGTGCTGCTGAGCCCTCAGTCTGAATCTCTTCACCACCACAGGCAACAAGCTTCGCACACTTTGCCAAATCAAGCTTCTCACCAGCACATACTCTAGCAAATGTTTCTGCTGACATAACACTGCACTTTGAACCTGTGTCTACCACAGCCGGCCTTAGGCATAGGCAAACTAGGTGACCACCTAGGGCACCATACAGGCCGGCCTTGTAAAGGGCGCATTATGAATTTATTTATTTATTTTAATTAATATAAAGTTTGCGCTCTTCTTGGCTTGAAACCAGAGGGCGGAGGGTGGGCAGGGTAAGGCGAGCACCCTCCAACTTACAGCTGCAGGTTAGCCAGGAGGCTTAAAAAAATCTTTACATTGCACTGCGAGAATCTTCTTTAAGGTGAAACTTGCGTGCATCACGACGCCAATATCATCCAAATGCATTCTGCAATTCCACACTGAATTTAAGCCAGCAGATCAAGATAAGAGTTAAGTCTGTGTCTCCGCGTGTGGCCGTTTGGCTTATAAAGAAGGTAAGTGTATGCGTGTGTCTCTATGTGTAATTTCAACTGTTCATTTCTGTATGAGAGAGAATGTGTGTGGGTATGTATGTATGTGTATGGAATTTAAATTCGCTGTTATGTTTGTGAGATATAAAGTGCATGTGTGTTACCGTGTTTGAGTAGGTGTGTGTGTGTGTGTGTGTGTGTGTGTGTGTGTGTGTGTGTGTGTGTGTGTCTGTGTAATTTAAACTAGCTGTTTGTTCCTTTGAAAGAGAAAGTCTTTGTTGCTGTGCAGCAGTGCAGGAGAGTAGGTGAGTGTACATGTGTGTGTTGCTTTGTGAGAGAGTCGTATGCCTGTGCTGCTGTGGTAGAACAGAGAAGGTAGGTGTGTGTGTGTGTGTGTGTGTGTGTGTGTGTGTGTGTGTGTGTGTGTGTGTGTGTGTGTGTGTGTGCATAATTTAAACTAGTGGTTTTGCTCATTCCTGTATGAGAGAGAAAAATGCGTGTCTGTGTGTTGTATGAGAGCAGAGTAGGAGTGTGTGGAATTTAAACTAGTCGTTAGTTGCTGTATGAAAGAGAAGGTGTGTGTGTGTGTGTGTGTGTGTGTGTGTGTGTGTGTGTGTGTGTGTGTGTGTGTGTGTGTCATACATGATACTTCTCAACTTCTTAGAGCAAGAAATCTGGACAAAGCCATAAAGTGGAATAAAGGCCCTAAAATTGGAACACTTTTTAAATATTGCTCTTACAAACTTAGAAAGTTAATAGAAAGATGATAGGTTTTGCATTAGTGCTGAATTTCCAGAAGGGTATGAAGTCTGAAACTCAAATCTCTGTCATTATTTTCCAACTTCAGTCTTGAAAGATTTACCAGTAATCAGCCAGAAAACCATAACTTTATGCAAAACAGACCAAAATGAGGTCCTTCTCAAGTGTCCAGATTTAGCATTATAGTTTTTGTCTGTTTCTCATAATTTGTGGTTTTCTGGCAAATCAGGGAGGACTGAAGTCACTAAATAGCACTGCAAGCCATAAAGGCATGTGTTGTGTTAATTTCAACTCCATAAGTGTATCACTATCTAGTCAGTATACACTTCACAATGTCTTATTGTGCCTATAAAATTTGTCACATGTACTGTGCTTTTAAAGTTCAGTCAAGATTTTACAACACAATACGTCTTCCAGTAAACTAATAATGAGTTTTTTTAATGTGTTATTCTAGCAACTTTCTAAGTTAAAAAGAACAATACTTAAATCTATCCCTTTTTTTGGCCATTGCATCCACATTATTTTAGGCTTTGTCCAGATTTTTTGCACTAAGAGGTTGAGAGGTATGCATACCTTTCAATTGTCCAGATTTTTGCCTCATATTTTTAGCCTATTCCTCATAAAAGTTATAGTTTTCTGGAAAATCATTGAAGATTGAAATAACTAAATGTCGAACATTTGAGTTTCAGCCCTCATTTCTTTCAGAAAATGCATGCTAAGACAATTGCTTCTATTCTGTAAGAGCAATATTTTAATTTGTCCCTCTTTTTGGGGCCTTTGCCCCCCCCCCACTATTTTAGGCTTTGTCCAGCTTTCTTGTGCTAAGAGGTTGAGAGGTATGGAGGCATAGTATGTAATGCCTTAGTTGCCGATTATTTGGTACATTTAAGAGGTGATAGGAGTTCTGTATTCCTGAGTGTCCTCTTTTCTATAAGATGCCTAGTTGTCAGTTTCTCAGTCATTCCCAATTGCAATATTACCAGCTTACCAGTTTTTTAATATAAAGTAGGAAATTACTTTGTCAAGGGCAGCAGGCACTGAATTTGTAGATGAAGCACTGAAATATAAAGTTGTTTGCCAGTAACAGCCTCTTTATTATTTACAAATCTCTTTAATGTAGAAGTATTCGGATGAATTTTACTTATGCAGACATTGTGCTTATGATTGATATTGGTGAATTGTAATGACAGAAGTTTGAGTGGCCTTTTATGGTTAAAATGTTCTGAAATGGGCACTTTTGTCATTATTGAGTCATGCATTTTGTTTCATTGCTTGCTGGAAAAATGTTCAAAATTACAAATGTTAAACATACTAACAGCAGGTGCTGTATTATGCAAGGAATATAATTTATTACAATCAGGAAGGTGAATTAAAGAACACATATGGGTATTCATAGCCATAAAAATGTGTTCAAGGAGCCTGTAGTTTGAAAATAGCCCAAAGGTAAACTTAATTCACCACTTTCCAGATGCAATTTATTTGAATGTAGGTTTTAAAGCTGTTTCAATGGCAGGGAAGTTTACTGCTCATGCCTGTTTTCATTGTGAGGCTGTACTGTTGAGAAAGTGGCTATTGGTATTTGTGCATTTTATTCCAAAGGAAGAAAAATTACTGCTGCTCATGCTAAGTTTGTTTTCAATGTGCAACTGTTTTATCAAATAGCACACTGTTGTAGAATTTGAAAGCAGCGGTAGTAGCATAATTGCCTTTGGTGCAGAATATCGGAGTACCCATATGATTGCAGATTATTTGGTGTATTATAAGGAGGAATAGGGGTTCTACACTCCTGAGTGTTTGCTCCTTTGTATGAGATGCCTAGTAACTATGAACTTATCGGTTTTAGTAATTTCCTATTGCAATATTACCAGTTTACCATTTTTTTTAATGTAATATAGATGATTAATTCAAGGCAATAGGCACTGAATTTGTAGATGAAACATTGAAGTGTAAAGTTGTTTGCCAGTAGCATCCTCTTCATTAGTTACAGATTTCTTTTAATGTGGAATTATTCTGATGATTTTACATCTGTAGAGATTGTGTATCGAGTGATATTGGTGGATTGTAATGACAGAAGTCTGGGTTGGCTTTTATGATTGAAATTTTCTGAAATGGGTAGTTTTGTCATTGGTTTATACTTTGTTTCATTGCTTATTAAAAGAATGTTTAAAACTACAAATTCAAAACATATTCTAACAAGTGGTGCTGTATTATACAAGGAATATAATTTAATACAATCAGGAAGGTGAATAAAAGAACAAATTCATGTATGCATCTAAAATGTGTGCAAGGAGTCTATTTAGAAAACGGCCCATAGGTAAACCTAATTCTCCACTGGCCAGATGCATTTTTTATGAATGTGGGTTTTCATGCCGTTTCAATGGCAGAGAAGTTTACTGGTCATGCTAAGTCTGTTTTCATTGTGAGACTGTATGGATTAGCAAATGGCTATCTGTGTTTGTGCTGTTCTAGTTTAAGCTACTGTACACAGGGAGGAGAGAGGTTGCTATTCTACTTTTACTGAGCTGTAAGGCTCGCTCGCCTACCCAAAGTAAATTAAACTGTTTAGATTACCTTAAGCATCCCTTTGAAAGAAGGCACAGGAGCTTCTACTTTCTGAGGACATGACTTTTACAGTAAAATGTGTGAAGGAGCAACAGATAAAGCAGGTTTATTAAAAAAAAATTCCACCTTCCTTCACTTGCAGTTTAACTATATTACAAGGTATCTTTTCTTCCTATGCATAATTGAAGGAAATGACTGGAGTGGCTTTCTTGGGGTGTGACCTACATGTGGGTGTGGCTTATAGGGGTGTTTCATGAGTATGGTGTGGGTGGGGCTTAAGGGGTGCCAGAGTACTACTTCGACTAGGGCACCATTTCAGCTAAGGCTGGCCCTGGTGTCAACATTGAGCTCTATGGAAGACCCATTTATCTGAACAGTATAAAATACTTCAGTCTTTGCCCATAAATCTATGCACTGACACACCATCAACATAAAAAGTAGGGTCATGGCTTTCTAATTGATCAGCTTGTTTCTTTGAATGTTCTCCTTTAATAAAAGAGTGTGTGCCTTTTGATTTACAAATCCTTTTGAAATGATTCCACTTATTACATCTGTGACATTGCTGACCAAAAGCAAAACATTTTAATTTTTTAAACTCATGACTTCCACCACAATTACAACAGTTGGCCATGAAACAGGGTAAGCACGTGCCCTCACTCTTATGCCTGTTTGCCGACTCACTGTTATGCTTCACTGAGACTGTGCGAAATCTGGAATTTGCTAGAAAGCTACAGGGTTCCCAGTGAGTGTTGGAGCTTTTGCAGTTGCTGCCATGTGCTTGGGCCTGTTTCTTTTAACCACATGCTGCATAATATCAGCATTGGCTTTACTGCAGTATCTTCCAAAGCCCCTTTCATTTGTATGTATGCTTGTGTGCTTTTCTGTAAGCTCATATATCTGACAAATCTCAATGGCCTTATCCAAAGCAAAATCTTTCTCACAGCATCATCTTTAATACCACACATAAGTCTGTCTTTTATCAACTCAACCCTTAAGTCACCAAACCTGCACATTTTAGCTTTGTTTCTCAAATCAGTTATATATACTGAAAAAGTTTCCCCAGGTTTTTGATCCTTTGTGTAAAATAAGTGCCTTTCCATTGTAACATTCATTTGGGGGGGGTTACACATTTCTCTAAATTTATGTTTTAAGCACTCAGGGTCCTCCATAGACTCAGCTTGTACAACTATATGACAGTGTCCCTCTCTCCTGCAAAGACAGCAGATGCATACACAAATGAATGTTCCACTTCTATGGCTTCTGAGGGTCTATATTACAACGTCGAACTAAAACAAGTTCGAACGTTGTAATATCGAACCATAAAGTCTGAAAGTTGAAAATAGCAAAGCCACGGTACATCAACTTTTTTCCCCCCAAGGGAAAAAATCAGTGAGCTGTTTTTGGGGCTTTACTATTTCCTCCAATGTGGTGCTATCTCAGAACTGGTATATTTAAGTATGGGGCTGTGGGGGGCACAGCCCCCAACTATAGTTTAAGTTTAATGTTATTTTTTTTTTTTTTTGTCACAGAATAGCGATTTTTTTCCCTGGGGAAAAAACTTTCTGCCATGTCCGCAGATTATAGTAAAACACAATGCAAAATGTCCCCTTGTAATTATCTGTGAACAAGTACACACAGCCAGCACTTGTAATAACATTCAGATGTACAATAAACTCTTCAAAATGCTGTACTTTGCAAAATATGCTTTGACATGGCTGTATTTTGCAAAATAACTGTACTGTAATACTGCACAAATACAAAAACACTTCATATACTTCAGACAAGTCAAACAGCTTTGATTAATGTGAAAAAGTAGTGCTGAGTGAAAAAGTGGCAGTCATTTCCTTTATTTTATTTGTTTTAGGCAATTCAGACTTTATTTCAAACATTTTCCGTAGTTATTTGAATATTTCTATTAATATATCACAGTTACCAGATATTTCTGTTACTTAGAAATTTGCTTAGAGTGTACTGAATGCCTCATTTCATATTTTGTGAATAAGAAATAGTTTGAGCAAGTTTTAATACCTGAAATTCATTTCTGGCCTGTTTTGCGAGTTATACATGCAGTAGGGGTGATCCACTCATCTATATTCCTCCTGTTTAACTGAGTGCCTTCTCAGTCCAGAATCACGGTTTCTAGATCCCATTCCTACATCATGTCACCTGTTCCTCTCTAGTATAGATGACAAACAGGCGGGGTAGTTCATTTAGCTGCTTTATTACATGGAAACACATCAGGATAGCAGCTTTACAAAATATAAATGAAACTGATTAACTAACAGACTACACAGACATATATGCTTACTACAAAATGGCAGTCAGGCTCACATGTGCTTAGTATTTATACATTTGTGTAAGCCCCTAGAATGCTTCTTAAAGGTATACATACATATTGATCAACACACTCCTTAGCTGGCTGCTTACAGCTTTGTTTACATATCAGATACAAAGGCACTATTTCATCTGTAGCATTGACTGTAGGCTTCCCTTAGTAAGTTCAAGACTCTGTATTGAAAGTCTAACAACTTCAAAACTTAAAAGTGCATTTAGGAAGAAATATCTACTAATATGAAACTGCTGCAGCTAGAGAATTTCCCCCTTTTCTAAGTACAGTGGTTTCAAAGTTAGTATATATATATATATATATATATATATATATATATATATATATATATATATGGGTCTACTGTAAAAGACCGAAAATCCACTTGTTTGAAAACGAACAATGGACCCTCGGTTACGCGAAAGTGCACTTAAGTGAAAGCGCACTTTCACGAAGCATGGTTCAACGAACCATTCAGGGAAACTGAAGTGCCGAGGCACACTACAGTGGGGAATAGGGAATTTACCTGTTCCCCACTGGAGTGCAATCTCGGAGTTGGTATATTTAAGTAGGGGGGTGGGGGGAGTGAAGCCCCCCACTCAATGTAATGTTAGTAAGTGTTTTTTTTTTATCTTTTTATTGGTTAATTGAACCAAGTTTTGCGAAAGTGCACTTTCAAATAAGTGCACTTTCGCGTAACTGAGCGGTCTACTGCTCTTATTCAAATAAGTGGTTTTCGATTAAAATCAGTAGACCCATATATATATATATATATATATATATATATATATATATATGGGATCACTACTAAATCCCGAACGCACATAATACCGAACATGAAAATACCGAGACTAAAATCACGAAAACTGACAATACCGAATCTTCAGAATCTTGAACCTCCAAATACCGAGAGACCAAAATACCAAAAGAAGCATGTTTGATGATGTCTGATGCCACCGGTGCATTAAAATAATAAACATAAAGTCACACCTCTGTAGAAACATGAAAACACCATGATACCCGGCAGTACTTTCACCGTAAAGTATTATGTACGGAAATCACGCACAAATACAATGAAAGTGTTTCTTGCATGAACTAACAGCCTGTAAAAGCATTTCCCAACACATAAAACGTAAATCTTGATCAGCCAACACAAGTACATATACAACCATTAGTGGTATGGATCAATAGCAAGTTGGTGTTTACATCCGTAACAACCGTGCTATAGCCTGCACTAATTGTATGCACGTATAGTCTTCCTGATGCTCTAACACAGCTTGGAAATGGTTATGTCTACTAATCAGTTTCCTATGCTTTGGAGAAGGAGGACAACTTGCAGCAAGTCTCTCCCTCAATGCATCAACTAGTTTCTGCTCTCTGGACAAAGCGGTCATAAGTACAGATAAGTCAGTAGGCTAAGTACCTAAAATACATTTCAAACGGCAATGCCACGCCTCCACTGAATTTTGAGTATGCAGCAAAAGTAGCCTATTCAATACAGACACATTCCAAAATGCTATTGGAAATAATGGAGGAAACCGTGTTACTGAATTAGATCTCGTACTAAACTTACGAAGGTGTCCTAACACATACCAATCTGAGAAATAACATATCAGTTCTGTACCATCATCTGGAAAATTGTCCTTCAGTAACTGAAATGTAGGAAGCACATCAGACTTCTTTAAAAATGCCAGAGCAACTAAAGACTTTACAGCCAATTGAAATGTGTCGGAAAAATTATATAACGGGGCTAGTCCAAGCTGTTGAACCTTACACCACACATTTTGTCCGAAGTGAAATAAACATCCCTTCGACTTAATCTCACTGAAGGTCAACCTTATACTTTTGATAGACGCTACTTCAAAGTCATACAGAATGAATTGCAATATCAACTCAAACTCATGCAAGGAAAACAAATACAAAATGCAATGCCACATCATATTGTATGCTCTAAGTGATTTTTTCGACATCAAACAGTAGAGCAATGGAACACACTTGCTATATGCACCACACTTAACTGTGCCATGTATACTATATAATTGTCAACACAGTGAACCCTTGCAAAAGTAAGTCCCGTCCATGAACCATATAGTTGCAACACTCAGATCATGTAGCTTATTAACTGTAGTAAACACTATCACAGCATTTCCTGATGTAGGATCTGACAGTCATTTCTCAATGAAAGTGCCTGATTGAAACGGGAACATACTCATATCGATTGTTTCTAAAGTAAGGTTGTGAACATGACTTGCAGCTACTTTACACCTTACCCTTCTAATCTGTTGAAGCAGTGCCTTTTTAGTAGGTAAACTAGGAGCACATTGTACAGCGGTGGATGCCGTAGCATTGTCTACCAACATGCAAGGTGTGTCTCTCGACAACACTGCTCTATCTTTTAAATTGCCACACACGGAGTATTTCTCCACTTCAAATCGATCTCCAGTATGGTTGTGAGGCATTGTTTTTATTAGTTTCTCACCTTTGGAAAGAGACTCAGTTACGATCTGCCCTTTGCAATTCCCAGACTGCTTCTATTTACAGCACCAGTACCGTGTGTGAGCGGTTTTCTTCTCTAGATGACAGACATAACCTTGGATAATCAGGACATGTTTGCTTTTCTGTGATTGCACTCTGGGATATAACTCACATAGCATGCCAGGAACATCGGAATGATCGTCAGACATTGTGCAGACGTTCACTACTGAACATTTTCTTAAAGTTATAGTATTTCTTTTATAGCCAGGGTATGTGTGAATCTTGCACTCCTTCTGCATTTCATTGGTATATTCGTGCTTGTATTTCAGTAATATTTGCATCATGTTTTTGAAATTTCGTGATTTCAGTCTCGGTATTTTCAAGTTCGGTATTATGTGTGTTCAGGATTTAGTAGTGATCCCATATGGGTGTACTTCGCTTGATGGAAAACTCACTTCACTGAAAGTCAAATCAGTGAGTCCACTTCTCTGAAAGCTCACTTCACTGAAAACTCACTTGACTGAAACTCATTTTGTTGAAAGTTATAAATGGCCATTTCCCCACTGTAGTGTGATCCTGGAGTTAGTATATAAAGTAAGGGGGGGAGCGGGGGACGTAGCCCCCCCACATATTATAACCATTTTAAACTATACACAGTGATACTTACAAGTCCAATGAATAACTGTTTCCAGAAGAGAATATATAACCAACATATTGCCCCCCACCCCCCTTACTATATATACTAACTCCAGGATCACACTACAGTGGGTAAAAGGCCATATATAACTTTCAACAAAATGAGTTTCAGTCAAGTGAGTTTTCAGTCAAGTGAGCTTTCAGTGAAGTGGTCCTAGTAATTTCATTTTCAGTGAAGTGAGTTTCCCATCAAGCGAAATACACCCATCCCATATATATATATATATATATATATATATATATATATATATATATATATATATATATATGTATAAGCCGCGGTGGTGCAGTGATAGTGTTGTCACCTCACAGCAAAAGGTTCTCCCGTTCAATTCTCAACTGGAGCGCCTTCTGTGTGGAGTCTGCATGACCTCCCCATGGTTGAGTGGCGTTCGAAAGACATGCATGAATGAGTGTGCCTTTGTTGAAGGTTGCGCATCGGGCTGGCACCTCAGCACCATAAAAATCTACTGCCAATCATTAGCAGACCGGAGTTCTGCTGTGGCGACCCCAGCTGGGAAAAGCCGAAAGAAGAACAACATATATATATATATATATATATATATATATATATATATATATATATATATATATATATACAGATAGGGGATATGGGAGTACACCCCCACCTGACAGGGTGCTGGCCCCTACAAAAAAGTTTTTAGTGTGTAAAACTGTGTTCTGAAGTTCATAGATGTCAAATGATAATCATGCTGACATTTGCAAAGTCGCAGGGCTTGCAGTATGGAGCCTCAAGTTTCCAATAAATTACCTTAATTATGTTTAGGATTGCATTCTTTTAACAAAAATAATTATAGTACTGAATGTTAATTTCTTCTGGAAAGTTTCTAAACTTTTACAGGGCTACAGTACTGCCAAAACAGTTGCCAGTAAGTAATGTATTTTCATACAGCCAACTACAAATTACAAAACTCTTTTCTAATTAGCTAATATAGATATTTACAAAGACTTTTGGCAATATGCTCTTTTTTTTTACTTTTCTTATCATATTTGCAGGTTTCAAACCAGATGAATGAATTTATATCAGTTACAATCTGTAACTATATATTTTTTGTAACATAATTTTTACTGAAAAGGAAAACAGGGGTATCTCCCCTATTTGACCAAATAAAATGGATGTGGTCAGTTTGTGCAAAGGCCAACTTGTTGTCCCAGAGATAAGACATTTGTTTACTCAGTGGTGTTTTAGTCTAAAAGACCATTACCTGAAGTACACTGTCCTCAATTTAAAGATAGTTTCATCCTGTGTCATAACCTCACTTGCTAATTCCATTTAAGTTGCGACATAAGTTATAATACTGCTTGCATAGTGAAGGTCAAATGAATGCTCTGCGTTTTCTTCTAGCTATATGTAATTTCACTACTGTATATTTATGTGAGCCTTAATGAAAGAAACTTTAGTTCATTTCTACTACTTTGGAAGTTTTTACTGTTAGCTTACATTAAAAAATGACAGAAAGAAAGAAAGAACTGTTATTTGTTTTTCCTTGTTTCAAATGCTCACTATAGTGAAAGTTGAGAAAGAGAAATAAATGTTAGCCGTTTTATTTTGTTATAACCACTTGCTAATATGAGAGCTAAGAGAGAGACAGACAGAGAGAAAATAAAAACTGTTTCCTGTGTTACAATCCAACACTAGTGTGAGACCTAAGAAAGAGAGAGAGAGAGACAGAGAACTGTTACTTGTCTTTTGTATCTGTTCACCAGTGCGAGACCTGAAAGAGACAGAAAGAACTGTTACTAGTTTTTGTTAATATTACCATTTGTTACTGTCAACCCTGAGAATTGTTACCTTTTTATTTGTACTTTAGCAACTCAACTGAAGGAAATAATTGTATGAAAGTTAGCTGCTCACCAGGTCATGACATGCAGGTATCGTAAACCAAAAATTGCTTTATTTATAGACTAAGAATATAACAGTTCACTCCTGGGAAACCAAGAAAAACAGAAAGAATTGCTGTGGTCACAACTGTGCCACAGTTGTTTGCTCTATAATTCCACCAGTAACTATTGTTACTAGATGACTCATATTTTTCTGCTGAATACATCTACAGTAAAAACTATTTTATTTATAGTATTTGAAAAGCTTTGCCTCCAGCTGTTTTTTTTTTTTTTTTTACAAGAAGCAGCGATGGAAGGTATCAGTGTATGTGATTTGATTTTTCTGCATGATGTAAATACTTATTTATTTATTTAATTTTATTTATGTCTTTGTTGACTGGGAAAGTTCAACTGGGCAGAGCCCATTTTTAGAGGAGGCCCAGGGAGAAAAGTTCCATCACAGTGCATTTATTTTAACAAGTGAATTTTACACAGAAAAACAGCAGTTAGAGTTCTCAGAAAAAAAACAAGCATAATTACAAGGCAGGTATATGCAATAAAGTATTTACATCAACAATAATAAGTCTGTACAGTTATTGTTGCTCTAAAATATTGCAGGAAGTAAATGGACTGATACTGCAGAAGAGAAAATATTGCAAAAAAAGTTTAGTGTTCTTACATTTCAGAAAAGAAAGGTTTCCAAGGAGTTCAAGATATGTAATGAAATATGTTATAAAATTATGTAGGAAGGGAAATTTTAGTATTGTATAGGTTAATAAAGAGTTTAAGAGTTATAATGAAGAAAGTTATAAAATTATGTAGGAGGGGAGGGGAGATATTACTATTGTGTAGGAGGACAGAGGTAAAAGCATATAACTGAGACATCATGGCATAGGATTAGCTCTATTTAGGCTGCCTGTTCCAATAACTTACATATACAGGGATGCACAAGAGTGGTATAGCAGTGGATAGAAGCAGTTAGAAAAAAGAGAAAGATGTGAAATGCTGTTTAAGAGGTGGGGGTGAAGAGGGGTGTATTGATTCAAGTCCAGAACAGAGAGTTGTTAGGGGTGAAATGATTCGAGTAGAGGAGGGCAAAATGTTAGAGATAAGCAATAAGAAGTCTGTGTGTTCACCCGAGGTCGCAACCTGGAGATGAACATAAGCATTACTAGGAATGGGTAAGGTATTGTTACAACTAGATTTGCTAGCTTAGGAGTGTGTTAGTCATTTTTACTTGTGTGTGTGTGTGTGTGGGGGGGGGGGGGGGTTCCAGAGTTTGGAGATGTAACAGGAGTACAGTGAGTCCTGCATTGAATTATTTGTTTTAGTAGTCCTTAGTAGAAATTTATCACCAGAATGGAGGTCCCTGTCAGGGTATAGGGCCATAATATCTTTTTTAATGCAGGGCATTTTTCAGGATAATATATCAGTTTGTATGCCATAACTAACTGAGAGTGTGTTATGTAGTTGTTAAGCTCTAGCCAGTTTAATTGATTTTAAGGCTTGGCAGTGGTGAATTCGATGTGCAGTATTGGTAGCACGTTTACATATTGTGTTGTAACGGGGGAGGCAGTTTTTATTTTAGTGTAGGACTTAAGTTTTTAAGGATATGTGAGGCATATAAGAAGTTGGAAGCAAACAGGATGAGGCTAGGGTTTTTCTTGCAGTGCCAGTAAGGTATTATTTTGCCCTGTAAAAACATCAATGTTTCTAGTGGGTCTTTTAATTGTTTGAAGGATATGTTGCTCAAATTTAAGATTGTTACATATTCCATTTTCCAGTAATTTATTATGTGGCACTAGTTCAGTTTTACTATTATTTGCAGGTCTACGTAAGAAAGATTGTTTTTGATTGAGATAATGATTTGGGGTAAAGAGCATCATTTTTGTTTTATTGGGATTAAGGAGCAGGTTTGAAATTTTCAGCCAGGTTTCAGTTGAAGATAAGAAAATTTGAGTGATTTGTTAAAGTCTGGATATCGTGGGTCTATACACAAGTCGAAGCCTCTGCACATTTTACTATATTTTCTTATTCTATGACTGTAACTTCCAATGAGTGACCTCCCAAACCTCCTGTAACAGAGGCACATGGGATATATGCAAATGACCCTTATGAACATCAGGTGTTTCAGCTATATGGCGATTCTGATTGCCTTTTTTCAGTGTGACCTTCTAACTCTTTGTTTTAATTTGTTATTAACACTCTGCTTATGCTATGCTGATGAGGTCATAACAAGGCTGAAATATGCATATCCATGGCTAGTGGGGTTTGACTTTATTGGCCTGATATTGTCCATTAAAAAACTTCAAATGTAAAAGTCATAGGCAATCAGAATCACCATATAGCTGAAACACCTGATGTTCATAAGGGTCATTTGCATATATCCCATGTGCCTCTGTTACAGGAGGTTTGGGAGGTCACTCATTGGAAGTTCTAGCTTGGCTGGAGTTTTCATTTAGTTTTTTTCTGATTGTTTTTTCAGTGTGACCTTCTAACTCTTTGTTTTAATTTTTTATTCTATGATTGTGTGCAGCTTGCTTATAAAAATATTAATGAGAAAGGATCCTACCATTGAACCCTGAGGGGCACCTATGGCAACTGGAAGAGAGGAAGAGAGGTCCTGTTTCCATTTGATTGCTCGTTGGCTTCCAGATAGATAACTAAGGAACCATTTAAGGGAGGATTGACATAAACCTATAAAAGAGACTTTAGTGAGTAAATGTTAGTGAGACACAGTGTCGAAAGCTTTGGGTAAGTCTGGGAACACAGTTTCCACTAGGTTACCACTGTTCCTATGCTGGTTTATAATGTTGGTGAAGTGAAGAAGGGCAGTGGTTGTGCTGTGGTGGAGTCTGACATCATGCTGTATTTCAGAGAGCAGATTATTTCAATTTAGGTGATATAGAAGATGAATATATTATTCAAGTATTTTTGATGGGGGGGGGTGTTTCTATGGGCCTGTAGTTATTAAGCTCTGTAGAATGTGTCACATTTGTATATAGATATAATAAAGGATTTTTCCAGATGGGAGGAACTTATTTTTCAGATATAGATCTATTTATCAATATAGAGACCAGAAAAGCAACTGCGTCTGCAACCATTTTTAAGTAGTCCGAGGGAAGTTCTTCATCAGCTAGAGTTGTTGGTTTCAGCTTATGTAGGAGTTTTTTAATGGTGGAGGTAGGTACTGGTCTGAAGTCAAATAGCTGAAGATATTTAGCAGAGGCTGCAAGTACTGAGAGGGTAGTGAAAGTATTAATGTTCATGGTGGAGAATATAGTCTGTATAAAACTGTTGTTAAACTGTGTGGGAAATGAATTAGTAGTGTTGTTAGATGTGTGTGTGTGTGTGTGTGTGTGTGTGTGTGTGTGTGTGTGTGTGTGTGTGTGTTGGAGGCAGGTCATTTGGCCTCATTGTAAAAGTTTGTTTATGGATGTCCAGAAAGTTTTGGGTTGTTTTGATATTTATTTTAGAGGATGTTATAATAGGGTTGGTTGTCATGTTTCATTTGGTATTTTTTCCTATTCCTTAGTTGTCTGAAAAGTCAAAATGTATTTTGTCTTCTATTTCTGTGCCACTTTTTCCAAGTTATGTCACACTGTAGCATTAATGTCTTGGTTCCTTTGTTAACCTTGGTGCAGGATTGGATATGGCCCTTTTTGTCTGTCCTGGGGCAAGGTTATTATTGAGAAGTTTTAGGAATATGTCATTGAAGTGTGACAGCAGAGTCTAAGGGCATAGATTTTAGTATTTTCCAGTCATAGTCTGTTAAGGATTCAATAAAAGTATATTTGTCAATGTTTTTGGTGTTACAAACTTGGTTGCAAATTATATATTTATCTTGAATATTATAACTTCTGAGAGCATAAGTAGGTTGATGGCCACTTAGCCTGTCTGGAAGGCTACTGGCTTTCATCTTATTTTGTTGGGTCTATTTGTAAGAATCCAGTCGAAGGTTGATGCCTACCAGTACTATTGTGGATTCTAATAACTGATGCAATTAACTGTGTAAAGCTGTATAGGATTATGGAATCAGGTGAGGTATTGCTATTGATAAGCTACCAGTCTATATTTAGGTTTCCTAGCATTATCGTTTCATGTTGTATATAGTGGGATATCCTGGGTAGGATATTTTCCACAGTGGTAATGTTTTTATTTGGTGGGATATATATAGCTGCTAAAGAAAGTGTTTTTCTATTACTGATTCTGAGGTATGATACAAGAAGTTCTGCATTATTAAACTGTGGTATCTCCCTTGGGTATGTGATTATATTTAAGGAATTCTTCTAGATAATGGCCTGCACATTTATTTGTCCTATCAAGACTAATTATATTGAAACCAGGTGGGGTAATTTCATTGTCATTTATGTCTTTTTACAACCAGGTTTCCATAGTTATGATAACATATGGCAAGACAAGCATGCCTGTCCTGGATTTTATTGCATGTGCTTCTAAGACTGATGTTTCAGAAGAGAAGGCTAGAATTGGGGGATGGGACAGAAAAAGAAAATAGTACATTTAATATTATGCTGTTATTGTGTTTCCTTCTTCTTCTTCCTTTTTTTTTTTTTTTTTTGCTGTTGTGTAGGGCTGGGGATTGGTGGGAATGTTTCCAGTGATTTTTTGATATTTTGGGTGGAAATTTTATTAAGGAAAGCAGTGGTACAGTGGTAGCATTGTTGCCTCACAGCAAGAGGTTCTCCTGTTCAATTCTCGGCTGGAGTGCCTTCTGTGTAGAGTCTGCATGTCCTCCCCATGGTTGAGTGGCCTCCGAAAGACATACGTGAATGGGCGTGCCTTCGCTGAAGGTTGGGCATCAGGCTGGCAACTCGGCACCATCAAAGTCTACTTCCAGTCATTAGCGGACCGGAGTTCCGCTATAGCAACCCCTAACCGGGAAAAGCCAAAAAAACAAACATTCTGGCAAATACATTTCTGCTTTAGTTTTATTGGATTTGTATGGTAACATACATAGATTTAAGATACCTGTGTTTAAAAAATTCTAAGAAGGTTTGCTGGTGTGGATGCTGTGGTCATCGATAGACTTGGTAACTGTTGGTGCAGTGCTTGTGGGTTTGTAGGAGTGTTAATTATTTTTAGTAGGGCAGTGTGGTAGTTAGTAAAGAGTGCTAATATTTTGAGAAGGCACACTAGTAGGGTTTGAATCAGACTCATTCTGTATGACATGTGAGTTAGATTTTGCTGACAATATTAGTTTGCACTATAAAATGTTACTGGGGCAAAAGTAGTTATAGTTACAACAGTGTTATAGCTGTATAACTTCCTAAAGTTCATGTGGGTTGCAGCACTTTAAGTAAATGAATCAGAGATGCTAATTGTAGGGAAACTGCTATTGGGTTATGTTCGGATTGTTTTATGCAGAGATAGAGTGGGAGAAGTGTAGTGGTGGAACTTGGATAGTTAAATGTAGAGTAGAGGGTGGGTGGGAACTGGGGGTAGGACAGAGAAGCAGAGTGAGCACAAGCATATACATTTGTTCATCAAGTAAGCTCACTGAAAGTATAGTTGTGTAGTTTACTTCCCATGACAGCAGATGTTCAAATAGATCTCTTCAAAACTGATGCAATGGAACATAGTACAGTTGTGTAGTTCACTTAAAATAACAGTAGATGTTTGAATACATTACTGCTACAGTACTAGCACCCTCCCAACATTTGCCTTTTATTACCTTATTTTTCCAGAATAAAGCATTCCTCTCTCTTTTGATCTTCTAACATGACTTTACTTAGAGCTTTAGCCCTCAGCCTTCCTGTTTTGAGTATCCAGCCTTTGAGTTTTGATACATCTCTCTTATACAGAATGTGAGAAAGAAGCATGAAGTTTTGCCAGAAGTCCAGTATCCCTTGCAGGATATGTTCCATTTTGTAATGGATACTGCAACAGTAAAAAGAACATCATAAATATCTTTTTTCAGCAGTGACCCAGAAGCACAGTCTAAGCGGCTTGCTCAGAGTCAACCAGTAGGCAAATGGAGGTGGAAGGAATCAAACGCTGTACCCTTGACTATTTGAAGCAGCTTAACAGCTCACAGCTGGTATACATATGGGTATACACACATACACGTACACATACACACTGATACATAGAAAAACATGCACATGAATACATGTCCATGTATATGTGCGTGCATGTGTGTGCGTATACGTGTGTATATATATATATATATATATATATATATATATATATATATATATATAAAATTACTTAAATTGATCAAATATCATTTATGTCAATGTGCATAATGTCAAAACAAACTGATTGACATTATGCAAATCAACACCCTACTATGCATGCACCGAAATCATCGCATGCAAATATTTAAAAAAAAAACACAAAGGAAGCATCATTTTTGGCAGGGAGGACAAGGTCCCCTGCAACCCCGTCTTGTGAGCTGTGCCTCCCACACCCCTGCTTATTTTATAGTTAACTGTGAGATCACACAATCCACAGCAGAAGGGTATATTCCCATACCCTGGGATTCTTGATCTTGCATGCCTGTCGACCATCTGTTTAATTAACCAAATTGTGTTGATTAAACAGATATCAACCAAAGCAACAGAACCTATGCGCACACACACACACACACACACACACACACACACACACACACACACACACACACACACACACACACACACACACACACACACACACACACACACACACACACGCACATATATTATCCTTCATTTTTTTCTAAAGCACATTTCATCCAAAACTCATATAACTGAAACCACAAATCATCAAAATACATTTTGATGAAAATTTCAGATACACAAAATATATATCAAAAAGCTACACCCCCATAATACAAATACACTAGCTTCACAGTCACACATCTGTTGAGAAAAAGAGAATGCTCCTCACACACCTGATCACACGCCAGCATATGTTCAGAAACTTTTAAAGATATACATCATAACAGGGAGCATTAGCAAAGTACCAATACTGATCAACATTAACATGTATTTTAAGTCCCATGATCCAAAACCACACTAGCAGTAATTTTCTATACCATTACACAATTTTCAATTAAATGTGTTTCAATGATTTCTGGATTTGATGAAATATATTTTCAGCAAAATGTGTCAGACTTATTTTCTCAATGAAATGAACTTTAGATCAAATGAACCATATCCCTATATGAATATTGGGGTCTATATTATTTGAACAAAAATTTCTAACTTCAAATACCATATGGGAGACACCATATGGTCAACATTAGAAAACTTTGAATATGGGAAAGAAAAAAAAAGGTCACTTAAGATGTTAAAGCAGAGGGGCAAGCCCCCTGAACCCCCCATACCCCCCACTCTTTAAATATACCAACTCCAAGATCGCATTACAGTGCAGTAAAGGGAAGTCTTCCCTTTACTGCATTATAGTGCATTCTCAGAGTT